>NC_053393.1:410348976-410648976 GCF_905171765.1 Bufo bufo | reverse complement strand
CAGGTATGAACCAATAATGAATAACCATTTTTTAGATGGGACCCCTCCACACCACAAAACGAAAGTACGTCAAACAAGACACACAACACCAGAACGAATGAAATCCCCCTTAAAAACGGACCGTTACCAAGAAACAGGTCATCAATACAACCTGAGATACAGAGATCAATATCAAACACAATACAATCCCAGGGAGGGGGAGTATCAGGGGAGGAGGGAAAAAGAAAAACATATCCCAAACCGGTACCAACAACACTATGATCAAAGGGGACAAGGAGGGGAAAGAGAAAAGGGAAGAAGGAATCACAGATAATGAAACTCCAGAAAGAAAGAGATGCAATTATCAACCTTAGTCAAACAATACTTACCCCAACCCAGATTCAATTGTTGAATAAGGGACTTAAATTTGCCCCTACAGCACAAGCTAACAAATTTGATATTTACATTGGAATAGAAAAATTTGTTAGAAAATTGTGCTTAAAGAAACATTTTATGAGGAACCCTATAATCAGGAACTCTGTGGAGAATGATATCTTTATACATACAAACTTAAAGCCAAAGAGCAAGATGTACCCAAGGCAGCAAATTGGCCATGAAATGGCAGCATTCAAAAAGTCTGTAGAAAAAGATATAAGAAAACTAAAAACAAATGGAAGAATAGGAAACAATGTATCAGCACAAGAAATACAGGCCTTGAAACAGCTACAAAAGACAGAAAAAAATCACTATACGGCCCGCTGACAAAGGAGGAGCCATTGTCATTTTGGAGACACAAAAATATGAGGCAGAATGTCAAAGACAGTTGTCGGACACTGACACATACTCCAAACTGATGAGGGACCCTACAAAAGAATATATGGGGGAGTTGGTGAACTATGCCAGAGATGGTTGGGAAAAGGGAATTCTGAATGAACAGGAATTCAGATATATCAGTACCACTCACAGTAGACTACCAGTATTTTACTGTCTCCCCAAAGTTCATAAAGATCTAATGAATCCCCCAGGGAGACCAATCATCTCTGGCATAGGTTCACTAACCTCCAATTTGTCAGAATACATTGATAAACTTCTGCAGCCGAGTGTAAAAAAGAATTTTGCATATATTAGAGATACAACTCAAGTCATCAAAATAGTGGAAGGGTTAAAATATGAAACGGACTGGATTTTGGGGACTTTGGATGTAAGTTCCCTTTATACATTTATAAATCATAATCAGGGATTACAAGCATTGAGGAGTCAATTAAAGATACATAGTGACCTTCCTGAGAAACAAATAGACTTTGTGGCAGAAGGGGTAAATTTCATTCTAACCCATAACTATTTTGCCTACAAATCAGACTATTATCTTCAAACCAGGGGAACCGCCATGGGTACCAGGTTTGCCCCCAGTTATGCAAATTTATTCATGGCGCATTGGGAATGTGAGGAGATTCTGCCCATGTTGGGGGCAGGCCTGGTACTCTGGCATAGGTTCATTGATGATATCCTGTTTATTTGGAAAGGTACAAGGGAAGATCTTAACAAGTTTCTTGCAGACATCGACACCAATGCATACAATTTAAAATTTTCTGCTAATATAAGTTTGGAGAGAATAGAGTTTTTAGATCTGTTAATTAGAGTGCAGAATAAAAAGTTGATCTGCAGTACATATCAAAAAGAGGTATCCCGAAACAGTTACATACTGTTTTCAAGCTGCCATCTACCAAGATGGCTGCTTGAAGTCCCAATGGGCCAATTCAAACGTATAAAAAGGAATTGCACAGAGGAAATTGATTTTGGGAATGAGGCCGAAATTATGAAGAAACGTTTTTCAGACAAAAATTATCCGAGTAATGTATTGGACAAGGCACTCACAAAAGTTAAATCCATACATAGGGAGACTTTCTTTATGGAGAAAATAAATGATGTTAGAAAAGAAGAAGAACAAGACCAACTGAGGAGAATAATATTACCCTTCAATAAACAACATAAACAAATAGAAGGGATTGTGAGGAAGCACTGGCATCATCTGTTGAGTGACAGACTAATAGGCCCTTTGGTCAGCAATGGTCCTCAAATAACATATACAAGAGCTCAGAATTTATCCTTAAAGGTGGCACCAACAGTTATAAACAAAAAGAATAAATTATCTATGCAAGGTTGGTTGAATTTGAGTGGCTTCTATAGATGTGGGAAATGTGGGATATGTAAATTAACATCGTTCCCTAGGAAGACCACTGAAATTCAATCACGGGTAAACTCCTTTACATGGAAAATAAAGGAATTTCTGACTTGTAGCTCTAGTAACATTCTGTATATGATAGAATGCCAGTGCAAGAAACAATACATTGGGAGGACAAAACGTACATTGAAAAAAAGACTGTCAGAGCACATTACAAATATAAAAAATGGCTATGAAAAGCACTCTCTCTCACTGCATTATAAAGAACACCATAATGAAAATCCTGAAGGTATGGTCTTCGTGGCCTTTGAAAAGGTGGATGTGCATTGGAGAGGAGGAGACCATATCTCCAGGATGTCAAGGCAGGAATCTAGACGAATCTTTGATTTTGAAACACTCCTTCCACGGGGACTCAATTCGGATTTCGAATTATTCGGTTTTCTGTAGATGTTGGTGGTGGGTGCCCTTTTCTGATGGGACATCCTGAGTTAGGCTGTTTACCAGCACCAGGATCTCCCCTCGGAATCTGGCTCCCTCCAAACTGACAGCTATTAACATCTTTCAATATTGCAGAACTCTGAGTAATTCGAAAGACAGAAGGGGCAGTAACACAATAATAAAATCCTAATAATAAAAGTCCATGTAAAAAACAAAAAACAAAAATTATTCAACAATATTCTTATCAATTTTTATTAATTTTTGTTCCCAAGTGATGAGGGACAATAGAGAAAATGGAATCCACAGAAAACGCATTGAAAACGCACCAAAAACGCATATGCGTTTTTTGGGGTTCGATGCGTTTTTTTGGATTTTTAATGCGGTTGGAAGAGCCCTATATATTAGAATATCTCATAATGCAAATTTGAAAACCTAAACATTAGGAAGATTCAAAATAATAAGAAAAAAGAAAGAAAACAGCAAATAAAGGTTGATGGTAAGAAGGAGAGAGGATCCAAAGACTGACTTTTTGAGTTTTAAATAAAATTGTTTTAATCTTTTATATTAATCATAGTTTTTATTGATTTTAGTAATAAATATATGTTATAATAAAGTAAAGTGTCTATAGAGATATATGCAATACTATGCACTGAGGATATGGTAAAATGCCAAATTAGAAGATGATGAATTCAAGCTGGGTGTTGGGTGGGGTTTGTGAAAACTTGAGTATAAAAAGAAGAGGGTAGTAGCACTCGCAAAATAGCCACTGAGGAAGAGGGAGACCCCTCGAAACGCGTCTGGCTGGTCCTGCGAGCTACAAATTACCCACCCTAACCCGAGGAAAGAAACCTACACTTTGTTGGTCAACCCAGATATTCCGACGGTGATTTGGATACCAGCGCAAGAGGAACTGGTTGGACCTATCGCGAGACTACGCGATCCCTGCATATTACTTCCTGGAAGGCGACACGCAAAGATATCACGTGTAACGCCGAGACCGGAGAGCAGCAGCGGGGAATTCAAAGTGTCGGATCTCACCTTTGGCAGCATCTACCATACAAGCATTCCAAAAGGGCAAGGTAGGAGGGTGTATGGATAGGGGGACGCCCCATCTGAAACCCGATTACTTGAATATACGTTGACCCCTGAGTGCGGACTTTAAATGCCGGTGAAATTTGCTGCCTCATATTGTCACATCAGCGTTATATAAGCTGTTACATCAGTCTGTGTGGACACAGTTGCTACATCAGTCTGTGTGGATACAGGTATTACATCAATCTGTATGGACACAATCACTATTTAAGAAGACACTATTAAGCTCTTTTCAGCTGTTACCAGCAGCTCCTATTAAATTTTTCTTCACAGGTATTATCTTTATACGGGACATTTCACCTACATATTTCTGTTTTTTCACCTTTTTCACTTCAATTGTATTCTTTTCACTATAAGCTAATTTTTTCATCAACCTACCAGATTGAAGCTACTGATTCTTGATATATATTGAGTGATATTGTCTACTATATATTACGTATGTGATTTATGTGCCAACTCCAGTGCATATTAATTTTGTGACTTTTATTCGGTGTTTTTATATATATATTATGTGAAATTTTATATAAAATATCTTACTATAGACATACCAGCTGGTGAGTGCCTGTTTTTATTTTTTATTTTACCTTACATTTGAAATATAGATTTCATATTGGATGAACGGGTGAAACATCCTAAAAACAGAGCACCTTAACCACATTAACAGACACGGGTGAGCCACGATATAAATATATTTTATTGTTTTTTGTTTTGTTTTTTATATTTGTAAAAAAAATAATTTAACTTTTTTTTTAACTTGATTTAAGTCACCTTGGGTGACAATAACTGGCAATTATTAGATTGTCCATTGTGTTCATTGATGGCTAAATAGCAATCATTGAACACTTCCTTTGCACTATACCAGGCATGCTCAACCTACGACTCTCCAGATGTTTTAAAACTACAACTCCCACAATGCCCTTCTGTAGGCTGATAGCTGTAGGCTGTTCGGGCATGCTCGGAGTTTTAGTTTTGCAACAGCTGGAGGGCCGCAGGTTGAGCATGCCTGCACTATATCAATACAATGCTGCCACCCAGTGGCCTTTATTGGTATATTCCTGAAATAGACCCCGAAGCCTGCTTGAGACTTTGGTGTATTTCAGCGATCTCAGTCGGGGAACGCTGTTACCGGAGCGGAAGCTCGTGACTTCCGCTTCCGGACTGATCAGATGCAATGGTCACATTTCACCACGGCATCTGAAGGGTAAAATGTATGCGATCAGCCTTATGGCTGATCGCATACATGTGCCGCTGATCTCTGCTATTTAAAATAGCAGTAACCCCATGGCTATGGCGACCGCAGCACGTGCGAGGTCTTTAAGGGGTTAATAAAATGTATCTATATAGCTCCACCTGCTGTTTGTTATTTCTCTATCCTGCTCACCGAGATGGCCGCACATGCTCAGTTTCATCCTTCAACTGCTTCATTTGCTGTGATAGGTAGAGAGCTGCAGCAGAAAAAAAACACGCCTCCTGAGCTGCAGCTTAAAGGACACTCCCCTTGAGCTGTCAGCTTGATAGAAATCTAGCAGAGTAATGAATTGGGAGATCTCTGGATCCATGTGAGGTACAGGGCTGGTCCTAGCTTTGTTAGAAAGAGACCGTCATGTACTATATGATGTTTGATAATTTTTTTTTACAATAATGGGATACCCCTTTAAGAAATCAAATGGTCTCAGCATGGGTCTATTTCAATCTAGTGACCAGTGGGAGTCTCAGTCATGCTGCCCACCAGTGTTATGTTCTTATGCCCCAATGTCAGAAGATAGGTGAATGCTTATAAGCCTACACTATACAGTTTGAGGCCTCATGCACACGACCGTTGTGTGCACCCGTGGCAGTTGTTCCGTTTTCCGTGATTTTCTGCGGACCCGTTGACTTTCAATGGGTCCGTTGAAAACTCGGAAAATGCACCGCTTGTCATCCGCCTCCGTGATCCGTGTATCCTGTCCGTCAATAAGATATGACCTGTCCTATTTTTTTGACGGACAACGGTTCATGGACCCATTCAAGTCAATGGGTTTTCTCCAATCCGATGGTATATTCTAACTTGAAGCGTCCCCATCACCATCAGAACGCCTCTGTGTTAGAATATACTGTCGGATATGAGTTTTCACGATGTAACTCAAATCCGATGGTATATTCTAACATAGAGGCGTTCCCATGGTGATGGGGACGCTTCAAGTTAAAATATACCATTGGATTGGAGAAAACTCTGATCCTATGGTATATTAACTCCTGACTTTACATTGAAAGTCAATGGGGGACGGATCAGTTTGCAATTGCACCATATTGTGTCAACGTCAAACGGATCCGTCCACATTGACTTGCATTGTAAATCAGGACGGATCCGTTTGGCTCCGCACGGCCAGGCGGACACAAAAACAACTTTTTTTTCATGTCCGTGGATCCTCCAAAAATCAAGGAAGACCCACGGACGAAAAAACGGTCACGGATCATGGACCAACGGAACCCCGTTTTGCGGACCGTGAAAAAATACTGTCGTGTGCATGAGGCCTGAGAAAGTGATCCCATTACTGTTCTTTACATGTAATTTCTCCAAGTACAAGACATAGACAGCTAAACTGAAGATTCTGCTAAATGGTGAGCTTTGAAGTGGTAGGCTCCTATTAAAGGGGCAAAAACATAAACATGTTTCCTTATCATCAATATCAGATTGGGTGGGGGGGTCAGACACCCAGCACCACCGCCGATCAGCTGGTTAAAGACAAGGCCACACCCAGTGCAAGAGTAACCTTCACCTCATTGTTTACCTGCCATCTAAATCGCAGTGGTGAGCAGGTGTAATTAGAAGCCGTGCCATTCACTTCCTATATACTTGTATACTTAGAGCCATCCCTTAGAAGTGAATGGGAAAGCTTGTAATTACACCTGCTCACTGCTGCAATGTCAACGGCAAGCATGTAAACAATGAAGAGATGGCTGCGCTTGCACGGAGCACGGCCTTCTCTTCAACCAGCTGATGTCATATTATCCCAATTCTATACCTACTATTATACTAGCAGATAACATTTTGCCTTGCAGCAGCAGTGAAATTACAATGGAATCTCTATCTACAGTGCTGCCCATAATTATTCATACCCCTGGCAAAGTTACTTTTATTCAACCAGCAAGTAATTTTTTATTTTTTTTTACAGGAAATGCCATAGGTGTCTCCTAAAAGATAATAAGACGATGCACAAGCGGCATTATTGTGGGAAAAAAAACATTTCTCAGCTTTTATTTACATTTGAGCAAAAAATACAAGATGTTCCGCACTGTGGAAAATCTCAGTGGACGTGGTCGGAAGCCAAAAGTGACACCACTGCTGGCCAGGAGGATAGTTAGAGAGGTGAAAAAGAATCCAAGGATCACCACCAAGGCCATCCTGATGAATCTGGGCTCTGCTGGTGGCAATGTCTCAAGGCAGACAATCCAACGGACACTGCACACTGCTGGGTTCCACTTCTCCAGATAAGGCACACAAAAGCTTGCTTGGCCTTTGCAAAAGCTCATCTGGACAAAGAAGAAGACTTCTGGTCTTCTGTGTTATGGTTACATGAAACAAAAATTGAATTGTTTGGTCACAATGATGTTACCTTCATTTGGCGTAAAAAAGGAGAAGCCTTCAACCCAAAGAACACCATCCGCACTGTCAAACATGGTGGTGGGAACCTAATGCTTTGGGGGTGTTTTTCAGCCAATGGACCACGGAACCTAATCACAGTAAACGGCACCATGAAAAAAGAGCAATAGATGAGGATTCTCAACGACAACATCAGGCAGTCTGCAGAGAAACTTGGCCTTGCTCACCAGTGGACATTTCAGCATGACAATGACCCAGACTTGAATCCAATTGAGAATCTGTGGAGGGAGCTAAAGATCAGGGTGATGGCAAGAAGACCCTCCAACCTGAAAGATTTGGAGCTCGTTGCTAAAGATGAATGGGCAAAAATACCTGTGGAGACATGCAAAAAGCTGGTCTGCAATTATAGGAAGCGTTTGATTGCTGTAATAGCCAATAAAGGCTTTTCTATTGATTATTGAGAAGGGTATGAATAGTTTTGGACTGGACACTTTTTGCTCAAATAAAAGCTGAGAAATGTTTTTTTTTCCACAATAATGCCTCTTGTACATCGTCTTATTATCTTTTCGGAGACACCTATGTCATTTCCCGTCAAAAAATTACTTGTTGGTTCAATAAAAGTAACTTTAAGTCAAATTTAAGTCAAGTAAAATTTGCCAGGGGTATGAATAATTATGGGCAGCACTGTATATAGGAGCTTTATCTCTCTGTGCTGACTGCTATAGAAAGACATATTTTGTATTTAATAGTCAATGGCATAGTACTGATGAAATGAAAAAAGAAAAGCAGCCAAAAAAAATAAAAAAATAAAATATATATTATTTTTTTCTTTGAATACTGAAATACTCCTTTCTGAAAGAAGCGTCCCTTCAAACTTGACCTTTTTCCTGCTGAGCACAACAGTCAAAACATACCTAATATCATGCAGATCTGTAAGGGAGACAAATAATTAGTGAAAACAGGATGGGATCACGTCAAAAATTATTTCCCAAGCAAAAAATTTGAAAAATGTTTCCTTGCCTTGACCTGATAGGATCCATTCCAGTACTTGGCACAGAATGCATGACCGCCAAACCGTATACCATGCTTTGTACTATTCTACAGCCATGATTCTCAAGCTCTGGTATGTGTCTCTCAGGGGGTGCACAACTTGCCTCTATGGGGTACTAGCAAGGTTCTCATACTGCTCTTTTAATAGACAGTAAAGTGTAGGATAGTAGCATTGGGAGTACTTTGGTGCAAATTAAGTACACCGTGAAACACTGATCTAGAGGATTTGTAGAGATTATTTGGGTTGCTCTTTTAAAGAGAACATGTCGGCTCTCCTGATAAGTCTACTTTAGTAATCTTTAGTAAACGCTACCCTATAAAATAACAATATTTTTGTGCCATTCCTCAGCTATTCCTATTGGAAATGTATGAATACGTTGACAGAGTGCTGCCTTTCCCCCTTGTCAGAGGGGTCTGTCCCCATGAATGCTGGTAACAACCAGAAGGAATAACAAATGGACAACACACAATTTTGAAAAGATTCTCCTGAATTGTTATAAAACAGAAATGGCGGGGGTGCTGACGGGTCCTCTAACATGTTTTGTAGTTTACTGAGATCTTAAAGACGGTTACCTCTGTTTTGTATATGCCATTTCTGCCGTCACGGGATTTTACAGACTGTCTGCTTCAGGGTCACAGTTTCAGAACAAACAGGGAAATATTTTGGCTGTGTTTAGAGGTACCACACACAATTACATTTCATCACCTCTGCCAGCTTCCGCAGGTCTTTGAACTCGACTGGAGTATTTTTCACTCACGATCTCAATTTAGAAAATATGTGGGCTGCAGCTTTAACCCCTTCAAGACCAAGCCAGTTTTCACCAGAAGGACCAGGCCACATTTTGCAAATCGGACATGTTTCACTTTATGTGGTAATAACTCTGGAACGTTTTTACTTATATAAGCGATTCGGAGACTGTTTTCTCGTGATATATTGTACTTCATGGTAGTGGTAAATTTAAATCAATAAGTTTGACCTTTATTTATAAAAAAAAATTCCAATATTTACCGAAAATTTGCAAAAATTCACAATTTTTGAAATTTAAATGTCTTAGGCTACTTTCACACTGCCGTTTCTGGGTCCGCCTGCGAAATCCGTTTCAGGGCTCTCACAAGCGGCCCAAAACAGATCAGTTTAGCCCCAATGCATTCTGAATGGATAAGGATCCGCTCAGAATGCATCAGTTTGCCTCCGTTCAGCCTCCATTCCGCTTTTGAGGCTGCTTGCAGCATTTTGATGTCCGTCTGACGAAACTGAGCCAAACGGATCCGTCCTGACTTACAATGTAAATCAATGGGGACGGATCCGTTTTTACTGACACAATATGGTGCAATTGAAAACGGATCCGCCTCCCATTGATTTTCAATGCAATGTATCATGGTAATGCAAACGGATCGGTTCTGAACGGATACAAGCGTTTGCATTATAGGTGCGGATCCGTCCGTGCAGCTACCAGACGGATCCACACCTAACGCAGGTGGGAAAGTAGCCTTAGCTTTTAAAGCAGATTGCGATATATCATAAAAGTTGTTAGTGTACATTTCCCAGAAGTCTACTTCATGTTGGCATCATTTTCTAAATGTCATTTTATTTTTTTAGGATGTTAGAAGGCTTAGAATTTTAGAATCAATTCTTAAAGATTTTTAAGAACATTTCCAAAACCCACTTTAAAGGGATTCTGTCATGAGATTTGAGGCCTATAACTTAAACATATAGCCAGGTCCCTACTAATACCCTGAATCCGAAACAGACCTTATTAAATGTGCCTGTGGCTCTATTAGCATATAAAACAGGTTTTTATAACCCGTCATTCACCTACCTAATGTGCCCAAGGGGACGTCGCTTCATACAGGGTGCCCGGCTGCAGCCATCTCCGTCTGGTGCCCAGCGCCGCCTTCCCACTAGAAATCGCCGCCCTCCCTTTCAATAGTGCCGCCTTCCTCACCTCAGCCCCGCCTCTGCAACCATGTTATAAGGGAAAATAATAATGATCGGGTCCCCATCCCGATTGTCTCCTAGCAACCGTGGGTGAAAATCGCACCGCATCCGCACTTGCTTGTGGATGCTTGCAATTTTCACGCAGCCCCATTCACTTCGATGGGGCCTGCGTTGCATCAAAAACGCACAATATAGAACATGCTCGATTTTCACGCAACGCACAAGTGATGCGTCTAAATCAGCGCTCATGTGCACAGCCCCATAGAAATGAATGGGTCCGGATTCAGTGCGGGTGCAATGCGTTCACCTTACGCATTGCACCCGCGTGGAAATCTCGCCCGTGTGAAAGGGGCCTTACACTTTTTGTTATGAAAGGTGACAAAAAATTTCATTTTTTGCACAGTTTTTTTTATTTTTTTTATGGTGTTTACCTTAGGGGGAAAGTCATATAATATTTTTATAGAGCAAGTCATTACGCACGCGGTGATACCTAATATGTCTACTTTTTTTTTATTTATTTCAGTTTTACACTAGAAAAGCATTTTTGAAGAAAAATAAATTATGTTTTAGTGTCTCCATTTTCTGAAAGCCATATTTTCTATCTTTTGGGCGAATACCTAAGACAAAGTCTAATTTTTTTGCGGGAAGAGATTACGGTTTTATTGGTACTATTTTGGGGTACATATGTCTTTTTGATCGCTTGAAATTACACTTTTGTGATGTAGGGTGACAAAAAAATTTCATTTTTTGCTCAGTTCTTTTTTTTTTTACGGCGTTCACCTGAGGTGGTAGATTGTGTGACATTTTTATAGAGCACGTTGTTACAGACGTAGAGATACCCAAGATGTCTGTTTTTATTTATTTATTTTAACACTATTTTATGGTGAGGGGCCTTTTTTTTTTACTTGAAACTAATTGTCTTACACAGTAAGTGTCCATTCACACGTCCGCAAAATGGGTCCGCAATTTTGCAGAACATGTGCGGACCCATTCATTTTCAATGGGGCCGGAATGTGCTGTCCGCATTCGCATTTGCGGATCTGCACTTCCATATCTGCTCTTCCGTTCCGCAAAAAAATTGCGGACAAGAAAAGGCATTTTCTATAAAAGTGCCGGCGATGTGTGGTCCGCAAAATGCGGAACGCACATTGCTGGTGTCCGTGTTTTGTGGATCCCCAATTTGTGGATCCGCAAAACACATACGGACGTGTGAATGGACCCTAAGAGGCTGACAGTTGCCTAGGAGACCCAGCTCTCTGGCAAATAGCTATTAAATAAAAAGTTTAAAAAACACACCAAAATATTAAAAGTTTAGATCACCCCCTTTCCCAATTTTACATATAAAATATAAAAACAATAAATAAATAAAACATATTAGGCATCACCACGTCCTAAAAAATTCCAAACTATTAAAATATAAAAAAAATATCTCTTATGCAGTGAATGCCATAACAGAATTATTTTTTTTTTTAAACCGCTCGATTTGCCATTTTTTGGTCCCCCCCAAAACATAGGATAGGACTGTTCTATTATGGGCTGGACGTTCCATAAAATGCGGAATGCATGCAGATTTTTTGGCGTTTCATTTTTCGAGTGGTATCGAATGGTATGGAGTATCGCAAAAAATGTTATGGTATTGAAATCGAAACAAAATTTTGGTATTGTGACAACCCTAATTAAAACATCATTTTTCTCAGCAATGCGGGCACATATGAACATGGGACCAACACAGATGCCTTCACCTGGCAACCTGTCAATCTGAGACTGGAAGGTGGGAGAGCCACAGTTCATAAATATCTCTATATCTTGAAATCCCTGGGAAGGCCAATCATACACTTGTTCTGCTGACGGCTAACCATGCCTATCCTTTCATACACATGACTTCTCAGACAAAATTGGTGGGTTTGGCCAACATACATCTACTGTGTATGGCCATGCTTAAATCACAATATATAACGTGAAAGATAGTTTATCCTCGTCCCTAACGAATAACCTTTGAATTCACCTTCAAGTAAATAACCATCAACACAATTATCAAAAAGAGTAGTACAAACCAGTCCATGTGTTTGCAACGTGAATACAGAAGACCATTAGGTGCGTGGTGTGGTCATCTTATAGGCCTTTATTGTATGTTGGAAGTGTCCAGAACGCATCAATGTTTTTGCCTAAACTTGATCAAGCACCTAGGTGCTCATGCCATAGCGGATAGAACCCAGAAAGCTCTACAAGCAAATACAAGTCCATATGTAGTGACCCAATTCTGCAGCACTGTACAAAACCTCACACTCTCAATGGAAAAGGTATAAACATAAGAAGATCAAACAATTACAATAAACAGGAATGGTAACAAATGCTATACAAAGAAACACATGAAATGTACGGCTATAGAAAGGCATTGAGCTGTTATAGATTTGCTCTTGTATACAGAATACTCAATGTGAATGTTCACTCAAGGTGACACTAACCAAACAGCAGGCTACAAAAATGTCCTTAACGTCAGTGGCAGCAACGTCTATTGTACAGAATTACTTTAAACTGGAGAAAAGAAAATCAGGGCAAACAGTTTGAACATATGGTATTTTTCTGACGCTGTGCTCAGACCAGGCATGGTGAGATTCTGCAGACCATATTCAACCTGCCACATACTAGGAAAATGACCCTTCGCCCATCCTTCGCTCATGCGCTCTTCATCTTTTTAAACGCTTCAAACAGTTGGCATATACAATAAATGTTGCTCAGCAAAATTATGCTTCAAACACCAATTATAACTCCACCACGGTCCCTACGCTTTCCCTTTAATAACCTTGCACAGATTAAGCGACATCATTTGAAACTCTTCATAACTGCACAAGATGTTAGCGAGCGCACAATCAGTCATGGTCACTGAAGCATTATACGGCAGCAGATTATCAGAGAGCTTCAGGTGTGCCATTTCTAGGGATAATGCTCTGTAATAAAACCATTCACAAAGCTCCATGACTGGTTGAACATTCAATGCCAGATAACAGAGTCCCTGCATGATCATCCTAGTTTTCCTAATTCAGTCCTCGAGTCAGGAAATCTTTTGTCATGAGGCCATTCAATCACAAAAACTACAGTGTAAATACACAACGCCTATGGTAGCTCTGTGAATATACAGATCATGACTAAGAACACTACTGTTCGAAACGCGTAGATTCTCTGGGATTAAGTGGGAGACAGTGCCACTGATTGCTGTATCCATTTGGAACATGTTGATGAATAAAGATTGGGATTGTTGAAACGTCTACATTTGGTGCTGGAGCCTTCTTCTATACTGTGAATATACAGTTGTGTTCAAAATAACAGCAGTCAGACATCACTAACCTGATCAATCACTGTTTTTGGTAGAAATGATACTTCTACATGGCAAATAATTTACTAGCAGGTGTAGTAGAGTAATTGAAATCCAACAGACCCAACAGTCATTACAAGAATGCTGCTGATTCTGTGTAATTGAATCACTAATTGAAAGGGGCATGTTCAAAATAATAGCAGTGTGGAGTTCAATGAGTGAGGTCATTCATACTTTAAAAAACAGGTGGCAATTATTGCCCTTATTTAAGGAAGGAAGGCAGCAGATGTTGTACATGCTGGTTACAGTGCATTTCTCTCTGAAATTCTGAGGGAAATGGGTTGTTCCAGACATTGTTCAGAAGAACAGTGTACCTTGATTAAAACGTTGATTGGAGAGAGGAAAACATATAAAGAAGTGCAGAAAATGATAGGCTGCTCAGCTAAAATGATCGCAAATGCTTTAAAATGGAAACCAAAACCTAAAAGACGTGAAAGAAAGCGAAAAACTACCATTCGAATGGATAGAAGAATAGCCAAAATGGCAAGGACTCCGCCAACAATCAGCTCCAGGAAGATCAAAGAAGGTCTAAAGTTACCTGTGAGTACTGTTACAATGAGAAGACACCTATGTGAAGCCAAGCTATCTGCAAGAAGCCTCCTCAAAGTCCCACTGTTGAAAAAAAGACTTGTGCTGAAGAGGTTACAATTTGCCAAAGAGCACATTGACCGGCCTAAAGAGACATTTTGTGGACTGATGAAAGTAAGATTCTTCTTTTTGGGTCTAGTGGCCGGAGACAGTTTGTCAGATGACCCCCAAACACTGAATTCAAGCCACAGTACACTTCACAGTGAAGCATGGTGGCACAAGCATCGTGATATGGGGATGTATCTCATACTACGGTGTTGGGCCTGTTTATCGTATACCAGGGATCATGGATCAGTTTGAATACATCAGAATACTTGAAGAGGTCATGCTGCCTTATGCTGAAGAGGAAATGCCCTTGAAATGGGTGTTCCAACAAGACAACGACCCCAAACACACCAGTAAACGTGCAACATCTTGGTTCCAGACCAACAAGATTGACGTTATGGAGTGGCCAGCCCAATCCCCGGATCTTAATCCAATAGAAAACTGGTGCAGTTTCTGAGGCAAAACAAAGAAATAGAGAAGAACTGTGGAATGTAATCCAATCATCCTGGGCTGGAATACCTGTTCACAGGTGCCAGAAGTTGCTCGACTCCATGCAACCCAGATGTACAGCAGGTCTCAGAAACAGTGGTTATACAACTAAATATTAGTTAAAGGGGTATTCCTATCTTAGACAATGGGGGCATATCGCTAGGATATGCCCCCATTGTCTTATAGGTGCGGGTCCCACCGCTGGGACCCGCACCTATATCGAGAACGGAGCAGGGAGCGCCGTGGCTGGAGGATCCCAGATTTCCCGGGGTCCGTCCACCACCAAGCGCTAATCCCCGCCTCTCCCATAGAAGTGAATGGGAGAGTGCCTCGCATGCGCGGCCTATGCTCCCATTAATTTCTATGGGGCAGACGGTAATAGCCGAGCCAGCGCTCGGCTATTTTTAGCGGCCCCATAAAAATGAATGGAGGGCAGTTGTGCATGCGCAGTGCGCTCTCCTTCACTTTAGGGGCTCCGTTCTCGATATAGGTGCGGGTCCCAGCGGTGGGACCCGCACCTATGAGACAATGGGGGCATAGCCTAGCGAGATGAGAAAACCCCTTTAAGTGATTCAAAGGAAAGTAAAATCTTTTGAACAGTCTACTATTCACTTTTGTTCAATGTTTTTTAGAGGAACAACACAAATTTGATATATTTCTCTTCATGTTTTGATTTGGAATAGAATGTGTAGTGTTCCCAATGCATTTATGTGTATGGAAATAGAAGCTATTAGAAGGATTTTGAGCTTTATTAACTTTTTTTTAAACACACTGCTATTATTTTTAACACAACTGTATGTTATGGTGCATAGACATAAGAACATAAAGTAGCTGTCTTCCCTCGGAGAGTAAATATCCTTTGACACAGACCAGGCAATTATCGGGACTGACGTAAACGTTGAGAATAATTGCCCGATTGCCAGAGGAGAATAAGGCTGCATTTACATGCAGTAATCCTCATTCTTCATACCATCACTGACACTTTTTACACAGGCCAATTATCAGAACAAGCAGGTCTACAAACTATCAACCCCAATAATTGACCTGATTATTGAACCATGTAAAAGGAGAGATTTTCAGAGAGGTCATAAAGCCAAACCAAACAGCACCTCTTTAGAGAGGCTAATATCTCCACTGAAATTTTGGAAGTAAACTGATTAGAGACCATTGGGGTCATTTATCAAACTGGTGTAAAGTAGAACTGGCTTAGTTGCCCCTAGCAACCGATCAGATTCCTCCTTTCATTTTCCAAAGGAGTTGTCAAAAATGAAAGGTGGAATCTGATTGGCTGCTAGGGGCAACTAAGCCAGTTAGATAAATGACATCACACGTTTCCTTTTATGAGCTTGGTATCTATACAAAAGTGATGATAATCTGGCATGGGCTCTTAAAGGGAATGCGCCACGTTGCAAATCCCGTGCAATCCATGGGTAGTACATAGAGCATATAGAGCAGGAGAAGCTGAGCTGAGCAGACTGATACACAGATATGTAGGAAAAGATTTGGTATAACTTGTATTCATTGAAATCCCTGCCCTTTCTGACTTTTTTCCCCCACAAACCTCTTCTGGCAGATCAGACAACACGTACAATTTTTATCAAAGAGTTTATAGGGTTTACGCGAGAGGATGCACGGACCGCTTGCAGGACGTCAAGATGGGGGCAAATCCAAATATTGTCATATAGGAAGTCAAGCACTTTACTATTAGAATCTGCATAACTTTATTTGAGTGTTCACACTGAAACCATATAGGTATTACTGTATGTTTATGTATTTTGAGCCTGTATCCACTCTGAATAATGGCTTGAAATTTTATTTTTTTGCAGTTTTTAACTGTATATAAAAATGAGAATGCTTTCACTTTTTCAATATATTTGCTTTTTTGGGCTAAGGTCACAAAACGTTTCACCAACTTGTTTTCTAAGGGGGTTATTTCCAGGTTGTTTTAGATGTCAGCGGACTATCATCATTACATGACAGGCGACCACCCAGGGATATCTGAATAAACTGTGTTGGATTAGTTGGTATGTGCGTAAAACAGTGAGCACACATTACCCACAGTGAATGTGCTAGCATTACAATTTGTGGCCACCTATTCAGAGGCAAGGAAAGGATCAGAAACAAAGAGCGTGAAAGGAGATGTTGAGCATTGTAGTCTCCCGCATTATTACAGAGACTACAAACCTTCCTACACTAAGCTAAAGTAATTACTTGGGTATGGATTAACCTATTAGCTATCTCATTAAAAAAACTAAAATAAAAAATAAAAGTTGACTTAAATTGTAGATTTGATATAAATGTAGTTTATGGGATTACAGAATTCTCATTCAACCAGTGATGGCCATGAGAACCTTAATTTCCCCATGGATGAGCTGTATGAAGAGGCCACTGCACTCCCTGAACACTCAGGTCCCTTCCTAGGCCATCGGTCACATGGCCTAGGCTCAGCTCATTCACATTCAAGCTAAGAGGACCTTTCACCACTCCGGACATGCCTGTTTTAATAGGTTCATGCATTCCCCATGTAATAACAATTCTGGAGCATCTATTCTTATGGCTCCGTGTTGTGCAATTCCTTTATTATTTCAACTAGAAGTTATGAATGAATTGCTAGCAGTCTGTAGTAAGGGTACAGAGGGATGGTAACCTGCACATACTCACTCTATCCAATCAGTGCTGCCATTTTCAGACTGTGCAGGTACACCCCCCCCCCCTCCCCACCTTGTTAACACCCCTCTGTACCCTTACTGCAGACTGCTAGCAATTCATTCTTAACTTCTAGTAATGGCACATTATAGCGCCATAAGAATAGAAGTTCCAGAATTGTTATTATGTGCATGAAGCTATTAAAACAGGCATGTCAGGAGTGGTGAAAGGTCCTCTTTAAAGGGGTTCTCTGGGAATTAGGAAAATGAAAATGCTTAAATATTATTTTATGAGCAATATATTTGCGTGGGTTCCTCCGGGTACTCCGGTTTCCTCCCACACCCCAAAGACATACTGATAGGGACCTTAGATTGTGAGCCCCATTTGGGACAGTTGGATGCTATTGTCTGTAAAGCGTTGCGGAATATAGTAGTGCTATATAAGTGTATAAAATAAATAAATAAACAAATACCTTTCATTAGATATAATGGCTTGTTTTGTCTAGGGAGCAATTATTAGGAGAAATAAAATGGCCTCCGTCCTATTAGTACACACAAAACCTGTCCTAATCACACAGAAGGACAAGTTACTTCACAACAAGAGCTACCTCATCCTCATCTCCTACTTGTCAGGGATTATGATCCTGAATACAGGTGAATCTCTGTGGGAATGAAGATGACGAGGAGACATGAGAGGATAATGAGCAGCAGCACTTTTATGCAGTCACCATTATCACAGACCCACATTACCACAGTCTGTTCTGTCCATCCTCTATGTACTTCATGTCTCCTCATGAACTAAATTCCTGAGGGATTCAGCTAAAGTTTTTATCAGTTGTATTCAGGGAGGTGGATGGGGCAGCTCTTTAGCTCAGTGCTCTGAAAAAAACTTGCCCTGCTGTGTGATTAGGACAGGTTTTGTATGTACTAGTAGGATGGCGGCCATTTTGTTTCCCCTGATGATTGCTCCGCAGACAAAACAAACCATTATAAATAACGAAAGGCATTTGGGAATATATTTATTATAAAGTAATATTTAAGTGTTTTCATTTTCTTAATTCCCGGAGAACCCCTTTAATGAGGCTGAGCTGCAATACTAAGCACAACCACTATCCAATGGACAGCTCTGTGCGTGATATGCTGTCAGGAGGCTGTGGACCGGGGCTTCCTCAATCAGCTGATCAGCAGGGGTGCCAGGAGTCAGCCCCCTGCCGATCTCACATTTATTTCCTATCCTGAGGATAGTCCATCAATTTGAAAATCCCAGAAGACCCCTTTAAAAATGGAGAATCAATGTAAAATGACAAATCTTGGAGTTGGCAGCTTTACACACATTAGGTAACATGGTAGACAGTTTATCAATGCTATAATTGACCATAATATGAAAACACAATAAATTCCAGCACTCACGATTTTGGTAGCTAAAATCTTCGTCTTTTATTCAGGCAGTAGACAATAGACAGGACATCCACCCACAAGTGTAGCAACTTTGACGCGTTTCGAACAATAGTTCTTAGTCGTAACTAAACGCGTCAAAGTTGCTACACTTGTGGGTGGATGTCCTGCCTATTGTCTACTGCCTGAATAAAAGACGAAGATTTTAGCTACCAAAATCGTGAGTGCTGGAATTTATTGTGTTTTCATATCAAGGATATATAGGCTCACCAGCCTTTTCCGTGCACGCAGGTGTTTGGATAATTGGGTGAGCTGGACTTTCTCTTTGTGTATAATTGACCATACTGTGAGAAGAAATAGCAAATTTTCACAAATAACTTCCAGCTATTCCAGCCAAAGACTAAAGGTTCAATGTCAAAGGACAAAAACTAACGTGAATTGATTTGCTAAAGTGCCCTCAAAGCAAACTAAATACAATGTTCCCTTGGTTATTTTTTTCTTTTGTCTGCAACAGTCATTTTATTTTTGGGGCAGAAACACAGAGGAAGTAGAGATTGCAGACTTTTGGCTTGCATTAGACAATGACCATGCCTTTAAGGCTTCATATATCAACTTCCTGCATTATCATGGGATGAGTCTAGGATAAAAGATGGGCTTTTCAAATGTTATAAAAAGTGATGTCTGTGTATGTTGCATTATTACCCAAGGGAAATTACATTAAAATTGGACAATGTATTGTGGGCTTGTTTTAAACCCCACATTGACTATGCTGTAGGTTGTTTCCAGTACACATGTAAGCTGCAGCACAATAATGGATGTGTTATCTAATATCTAATGTGTTTCCTAAGCATTACACCATGCTTATACACAGGACAATTCTTCAGACACCTACTGGGAACAAACCAAACGTTCCCAATAATTGTCTGATCGTCAGTGGAGGTGAAGTTGCATTTATATGGAGCAATCATCTCCCCTGATTGCTACTGTGATTGCTCGTTCCGATACAGATTTAGGAATCTGCTGCTCAGAAACCATGTTTACACAGGACAATATGCTACATAGAAATAATGATTCTGGGTGTGGGTCAACAAGTGTTTTCTCACTCATCAGGCTTTTACACGGGGCAATTATGGGGAACAAGCCTTTCTAGGAAAACTCATCCCCGATAAGTGCCCTAACCATTGGTCTGTGTTAAAGAATCTCAAAGGGTTTGTACTTTGTAGAGTGCTAAAATATTGACCTATCCTTGGGATAGGTCATCAATATCATATCAGCAGGAAGGGATAATATGAAAGAGGCCTAAAGCATGGGTCATCGGTAAAAGTTCTAAGTCTAATTAAGTCCAGGCAATTTTTCGTTTGGTATATGTAGAGCTTGGAATAATTTTTCCAGCGGTCAGGAGAGGTCAGATCATCGGGGGGTCTGATTCTTGGGACTCCCACCGATCAGCTGTTTGAAGAGGCAGTATCGCTCATGTGAGTGTGGCTTCTGCTTCAATATTACCTGTGTAATTACAACTGCTCGTCCCACTCACTTGAATGGGATGGAGTAATTGTAATTACACTGTGCTCCCTCTTATCAAGCACAGGTAAATTTGAAGTGGAAGCATCCAAAGTCTATTGGCTCATCCCTAACCACTAGAGTTTATTTCTTCATAACATACACTGCTCAAAAAAATAAAGGGAACACAAAAATAACACATCCTAGATCTGAGTTAATTAAATATTCTTCTGAAATACTTTGTTCTTTACATAGTTGAATGTGCTGACAACCAAATCACACAAAAATAAAAAAATGGAAATCAAATTTTTCAACCCATGGAGGTCTGGATTTGGAGTCACACTCAAAATTAAAGTGGAAAAACACACTACAGGCTGATCCAACTTTGATGTAATGTCCTTAAAACAAGTCAAAATGAGGCTCAGTAGTGTGTGTGGCCTCCACGTGCCTGTATGAACTCCCTACAACGCCTGTGCATGCTCCTGATGAGGTGGCGGACGGTCTCCTGAGGGATCTCCTCCCAGACCTGGACTAAAGCATCTGCCAACTCCTGGACAGTCTGTGGTGCAACGTGACGTTGGTGGATAGAGCGAGACATGATGTCCCAGATGTGCTCAATTGGATTCAGGTCTGGGGAACGGGCGGGTCAGTCCATAGCATCAATGCCTTCGTCTTGCAGGAACTGCTGACACACTCCAGCCACATAAGGTCTAGCATTGTCTTGCATTAGGAGGAACCCAGGGCCAACCGCACCAGCATATGGTCTCACAAGGGGTCTGAGGATCTCATCTCGGTACCTAATGGCAGTCAGGCTACCTCTGGCAAACACATGGAGGGCTGTGCGGCCCTCCAAAGAAATGCCACCCCACACAATTACTGACCCAATGCCAAACCGGTCATGCTGGAGGATGTTGCAGGCAGCAGAACGTTCTCCACAGCGTCTCAAGACTCTGTCACGTCTGTCACATGTGCTCAGTGTGAACCTGCTTTCATCTGTGAAGAGCACAGGGCGCCAGTGGCAAATTTGCCAATCTTGGTGTTCTCTGGCAAATGCCAAACGTCCTGCACGGTGTTGGGCTGTAAGCACAACCCCCACCTGTGGACGTCGGGCCATCATATCACCCTCATGGAGTCTGTTTCTGACCGTTTGAGCAGACACATGCACATTTGTGGCCTGCTGGAGGTCATTTTGCAGGGCTCTGGCAGTGCTCCTCCTGTTCCTCCTTGCACAAAGGCAGAGGTAGCGGTCCTGCTGCTGGGTTGTTGCCCTCCTACGGCCTCCTCCACGTCTCCTGATGTACTGGCCTGTCTCCTGGTAGCGCCTCCATGCTCTGGACACTACGCTGACAGACACAGCAAACCTTCTTGCCACAGCTCGCATTGATGTGCCATCCTGGATAAGCTGCACTACCTGAGCCACTTGTGTAGGTTGTAGACTCCGTCTCATGCTACCACTAGAGTGAAAGCACTGCAGCATTCAAAAGTGACCAAAACATCAGCCGGGAAGCATAGGAACTGAGAAGTGGTCTGTGGTCACCACCTGCAGAACCACTCCTTTATTGGGGATGTCTTGCTAATTGCCTATAATTTCCACCTGTTGTCTATCCTATTTGCACAACAGCATGTGAAATTGATTGTCACTCAGTGTTGCTTCCTAAGTGGACAGTTTGATTTCATAGAAGTGTGATTAACTTGGAGTTACATTGTGTTGTTTAAGTGTTCCCTTTATTTTTTTGAGCAGTGTATTATGCCTTGTAGACTTGCATTGCATGTGTAATCATAACAACTCAGTTTGTGATGCCATTAAAATTGGGAGTTTGCATATTGTATATAAACAGTCGACCCTCTAGTGAACCCAAGGAACCTCAATCTAGAACATATCCTTACAACTGAGCAATTTCTCTCTCCTTCAGATACTTTAAAAGGGTTATTCAGGATTAGAAAAACATGGCTGCTTTCTTCCAAAAACAGTACTTCTCCTGACCAAAGGATGTGCGTTTTACTGCAGGGCAGCACTTTTCACATCAATGGAGGTCAGCTGCAATGCCAGACACAGTTAATGGACAGGGTGATGAAGTCTCTGGAAGAAAGAAGCCATGTTTTTCTAACCTTGTGTAATCCCCTTAAAATATATTTTATTAGGTTTGTAGACAGCTGTTTCTTTTAACAGTGAAGCATGCATACTGGGTTTGACCAGTTATGTAAACTGAGACTAAGGGGGTCATTTATTAAAACTGGCGTTTTAGACGGCGGTGGATCCGCCGAAGTTATTTAGAGTCACCGGCTTCTACGTAACTTCGGCGTATCCACTGCCAGTCTAAATGTAAGCCAGCTTCCTTGCTGGCTTAAATTTAGACCATTTTCTACGCATAAAACAGGTGTAGAAAATGATGAATGAGATGGGACTACCTGCCCACTTTTTTAGACCTAGCGTGAGCAGGGAAAAGTTGAATATTGCGGCACAATTTGCGACAGAAACACGTATTTCTGACAGTAAATGACCCCGTAAGGATTTACAACCTAGATTATCTTTTAGATAGTCCTCCCAAATCATACTGGTCTGACAAACAGAACTTGAGAATGGAGGTGCTGCCGTTTTTTCCCTGAACAGCCGGTGGCCAGGAGTGCTGCTGGTTCACTTGAACAAAGCTGTACTGCAGTTCACTTCACAACGGGTGGTCACGAGTGCTGAAGTGTACGGAAAAGGCTGTCAAGGGGCTGCATCGAAGACCCTTCTTTCTCAGGATCGGTGGGGGTCAAACCTGGTGTTCAGTCGCACTTTATAAATGTGACATAAAATGAAATCCTGAAAAACTTTTCTATCTATTACCGAAAGTGGCGCGGGAAGCCACCACTCACAAAACGTATTGCAAAACACTGCGTTCGATACTTGCAAGCCAAAAACTGGAGTTCTAAACTTGATAAATACTCATCTAAGTTTTTACAAGGTCTACAACAGCACTACAACAACGCAATAGCAAAATTTTTCTGGTTGGGTTCCAGGATTTTCTGGCAGTAGAAGACGTAATGATCTTCAAAGCATAATGGTACCTGTTGATTCAATTTCAGAGTAAATCAGTAAACAGCAGGAAAAAATGTAACATACACATTCTGGTTCCAGAATTTATCAGATTAGATGACAACAACCTGCTTTACGACCAATATTATAAGCAATGGAGATAAACTATTCCAGATTTCTTTCTAGCAAGACTCAATTACAAGACATGAATCATTCTAAATGAAAGGGAAATCATGACACTAAATATCCAGCTTATGAATTTTTCCTTATACTTAAAGGGGTTCTGCAGTTTGTTTGAACTGATGATCTATCCTCTGGATAGATCATCAGCATCTGATCAGCAGGGGTCCGACATCCGGGACCTCCACCGATCAGCTGTTTGAGAAGGCAGCGGTGCCCCAGCAGCGCCGCGGCCTTCTCACTGTTTACCGCAGGCCCAGTGATGTCACGACTAGTATCAACTTGCCTGGGCGGGGCTAAGCTCCATTCAAGTGAGCTAGTTGTGACGTCACTGGGCCAGTGGTAAACAGTGAGAAGGCTGCGGCGCTGCTGGAGCGCCGCAGCCTTCTCAAAACAGCTGATCGGCGGAGGTCCTGGGTGTTGGACCCCCGCCAATTAGATGCTGATGATCTATCCAGAGGATAGATCATCAGTTTAAACAAACTGCAGAACCCCTTTAACTTGAAAAAGAAGGGAAAGATAGACCAACCAACTGACAATGCGATACAAGGGTATCCTTCCTGGTGACCTGGCAGATGCTGATTGATTGTAATAGAGACGCTGCATTGCATGTAAGACAAAGTGTCATTTTTACACATGAAGACATACAGCAGCACAATAATAAAGCTGTAATGCTATAAGAAAAAAAACAGTGTTAATATGGGGAGTCAGACGAGATATACTACACAGATACTATACCGGCACATTTAAAGGGCGCAAACAGATAGTTACCACCAACACTTATCAAAAACTTCAATTTTATTTCATCATATTAAAGAGGTTCTCTGGAATTTTTATATCGTTTCCCTATCCTGAACATAGGTCATCAATATCATATCGGCGGGGGACTGACTCCTGGCACCACCACAGATCAGCTGTTATGCAGGAATAGGCACTGTATGCTGGACAGAGCTGGTAACTGCAGCCTGTAAAATGCTTTAAAGGGGTTATCTAGGAAATCATATTGATGACTGTTTCGGGACGTTGCTGCACTCACAGGAGATCTGGTGAGTGTGGCGGTCTCCCGAGCGCTTACCAAGCACATGGTCTTGGACCCCCGCTCATCTGATACTGATGACCTATACTGATGATAGGTCATCAATATTAATTCCCCTTAAGGTGGATAAATGAATGAGTCCCCTCTCTGAAATTTCTGAAAGGCCACTTTCCCACGGTCAGTACTTTACATCAGTATTTGTAAACCAAAACCAGGAGCGCTTGTGCTTCTTCTGTCTTTTGTATCCACTTCTGGTTTTGACTACGGATAAAAAAATAGTGACCAGGTAAAAGTGATCTTCAACTGAGCAAGACTACACCATATGAAGGATGCCAGATGTTTCCTCACATCCGGTGCACTGTGCCGTAAGGAGGTGTTTCAAACACTTGATTCTAATGGCTGATACAGAAACTGTGTACATTCACTTAAAATGTGGCCATCAGTTTGAAATGTGTTTTTTAATAGAAAATCTAAAGCACCATTCCAGAAGTATAACTTCATATCTGCCATAACCTTTCCTCGGTTCAATGCTCACATGCCCCAGCTACACAGAAATAAGCACATTTCATATTGCCCAGTAAACAGAAAAACATGTCATGCCTACACAAATGGAAAGCATGTTACAGGGTGATTAACCAGGATTTAGCACGCAGCGACGTGATACGCGATTGTAATTGGCTTAACACATTATCTTCTGCCCAAATGCACAATAATAGTTTTTGAAACAATATCACCAGGTGAAAATAATCACGGATCTCGGATGGATAAAACCTGTGATTACTGATCGTATAATTGGGAGTCTCCTTAACTGTAATCTCGTTATCACTCTTGGGTCAGAAACTATATTTTGGACAGTTATTTTGCTACAAAATATAAAGGTATAATAAACATTACTGCACAAAGTGATAAATTCCCCAAATGATCTCTGCCATCAAATATCAATACAATTAGTGTTGAGCAGAACTCAAGAGAGCTCGCAAAATTACCGCTGGATCCATCTCGGTGTCATTACGACCACTAAAATATTTGTTATCCAAGCAATAAAAGCTTTACAGAGCAGAACTTGCTGAATACAAGGGATTATTCTATATTGCTTGGCAGTTGTAAGAAAGTATCATATTTCTTAGTAATTTAGCGCTAAGGCTTCTTTCACACCAGCGTTTTCCCTTTCCGCTATTCAGATCTGTCATAGGATCTCAATAGCAGGGAAAACGCTTCAGTTTTTTCCAATTCATTGTCAATGGGGACAAAACTGAAGTGAACAGAATGGAGTTTACCAGAATGCATTCCGTTCCGTTTCATTGCGTTCCCATGACGAATACACAAGAGCTGCAAGCAGCGTTTTTGAGTGCGTCATGGGATGCAGAGCAAAACGGATCAGTCATGACAATGTAAGTCAATGGTGACCGATCAGTTTTCTCTGAAGCAAAAGAAAACAGATCCGTCCCCCATTGACTTACAGTGGTTTTAGAGACGGATCCGTCATGGCTATTTTACAGATAATACAACCGGATGCAGACGGTTGTATTATCATGACGAAAGTGTTTTTGGTGATCCATGACGGATGCAGCAAAAAGGAGATGTGAAAGTCTACGCCAACCTGTAGCTGGCGTAGACTTCTGTTTCTGGCGCATAGCAGGGCAGAGCTTCTCACGCCAGTGCAAGGAGATCAAGACTGGCAGATGGATCCACCAGTCTTGATATTTCTCCCCCATTCTCTTTTAGAAGGGATATTATCTCTTACAGCCCCCAAATTGGGAATTAGGAGGACATACAGCAAGTACAGTATCACTATCTAGCATACAGGTAATTAGCAAACTGACACCCCAGTTTACAGATTTTTCTTGTGAAAAATTATCTTGTGGACTTTAAAAAAATATATATATATAAATATTAGTATCAGAGGAAGCAAAAAAAAATGACTAAGGCTACTTTCACACTTGTGCTTTCCCTTTCCGCTATTGAGATCCGTCATAGGATCTGAATAGTGGGGTAAAACGCTTCCATTTGTCCCTATTCATTGTCAATAGGAACTGAACTGAACGAAACGGAATGCACCAGAATGCATTCCGTTCCGTTTCGCTGCGTCCCCATCGCGGACAGGATAACGCTGGAAGCAAAGTTTTTCTGTCCGCGATATGGTGCGGAGCAAGACGGATCCGTCCTGACACACAATGCAAGTCAATGGGGACAGAACCGTTTTCTCTGACACAATAGAAAATGGATCCGTCCTCCACTGGTGTTCATGACGGATCTATCTTGGCTATTTTAAAGATAATACAACCGTATCCGTTCATAACGGATGCAGGCTGTTGTATTATCAGAACTGAAGCGTTTTTGCTGATCCATGATGGATCCATCAAAAACGCAGGTGTGAAAGTATATCTAACTCTTTATACTGCAAGTAGATTAAATTTCCCTATTACTGCAGGATTATTATTACAAAGCTGCCAACGTTCTTGTTACCACCTGATCTGCCGCCTGTGTCTCCCAGTCTCGGAAACTAAAAGGGTTTACTGTTAATTTTATATTAACAACCTATACTCAGAATACGCCATCAATATGTGATTAGCGGTCTGTTCCCCCTCCCACCCTTGCCGATCTGCAGTAGCTCAATAAGTGGGTGACGGAGCTACACAGCTCTGTCCATTATGTAGTGGAAGGAGCTGGTTGCTGCACCAGTGCTCCCACTCACCCTACTGGGAGCAGTGCTGCAGTAAGCAGCTTCATCCACTACATAATGGACAGAGCTGTGTCGTTCTAGGGTTGACTTCCAAGAATAAAGCTACTCAGTAATAGCTGTTCGGAGGGGGTGTGAGGTGTTAGATCCCCAACAATTAGATACTGATGGACTACCCTGAGGATAGGTCATCAATATAAAATTACCAGAATACCCCTTTAGACTTCAGCCAGCAGATAGGGTGGTACTACTGCCAAGGCAACCTTACAATGCCTGAGCCCCCTACTGCAAACCTCAGGCATTGTACAGCTGTCTCCACAAGAGTGCCCCATATGTTATCTTCATCTTCCATCGTTAGAATTGACCTTCGGTTAGATGAGAACTTCAGCAACCTTGGAGGAACACTTTAACGCTATGCAAACACAACAATGACACATAAAATGTACAGCCACTACTGAAGTTCACCAATAAAAAAATCATGTTCCATGTACCGAGGGCACACACATAGGGGATATTTTATTGTAGCCAGAAGTGCAGTTTCAGCAACTTTAGGCAGAATCAATCCTCTTACTTGGCCGAAGGGGGATTCTGGCCAAAGCTGTTAAACCATCAGATTGTGTCACTGCGAGAAGACAGACAGGACTCATGTTTCCTCACAATTGATACTATTGCGCCCTGGGGAATCACAGCGGTAGGACCAGATCCTCTTTCAGGAGTTTTGTGAAGGAATTTGGCAAATGATCTCTACAGGGCAATGCTTTTGCCACCTTCGCTAGCTTTATTGTCCTGTGGTAATCGTTAAATATTTACGCTGATACTGGAGCCCAGCAATTATTTCACCATCATTCCTATAGGTGTTCTGGCCTGGAAAGCTTGTTTACAATTCAGTTAAAATTTAAAAAAAAAAACTTATTAACAAATCAACATCTCTGGTGTAAAACTTTGTCTAGTGGCAAAGAAATCCTGGTTTACCCCATATGGTTGCCCCAAACACAAAAGTTTGAGTAGTCAGATTCTCCCTTCCTTTATCTGTTGTTTCCCTATTCTGATTTAAGAAAAAATGGGCACAGATGTCATCTAAAGGGAGGTTAAAAATAACAGAAAGGACTAGCCCCATTTTCATGTTTTTTTGTTGCTGTTACTACTGTATACCACCGCTGTTTGTACGTGTCGGCATCATCATCTATTAACATCATAGGTGCTGATAAGTTCTATCCTAATCTTCATCTCATCTGTTCCTTTTCTTATTCCTATACCCTCCCACTACCTTTCTCTCATTTGTCTTTTCTTTTTCCCTTTTCCTTCTTTTTTCTCTGATATTTTCTCATACACATTGTTTAGCCTCTTTGGCCACAGTCCAGGTCAAAATGTTGCTCCTGCAGCCTCATCAGTTAAAGGGTCAAATATTGATGACCTACCCATTGGATACGTTATCAATAGGGATGAGCGAAGCGAGCTTCGGATCCTAGATCCGAAGTCGCTTTGCTCAAAATTTCGGTTTAATGCTGTATGGAGATATGTCTCCGTACAGCATTAAAATGTATGTGGCCTCAGTTATTTCCAAAGTCTCACTTCGGTGATTGACTTCAGTATTAGATTTTTAAACTGGAAAACCATTTTAAAACTTGGATCGGAACTCTGCTTCGTTTTCAACTGGTACCTCAGGTTTGAAGAGGAGTTCGGATCCAAGTTTTAAATGGTTTGCTATTTGAGTTTTAAACTGGAAAAGTATAGCTGACTTAGCCTCGTCGGAGGCCATACGTTTTAATGCTGTACGGAGACTGATCTCTTTACAGCATTAAACCGAGGTTTTGAGCAAATAGATTTCAAATCTAGGATCCAAAGCTCGCTTCGCTCATCCGTAGTCATCAATATCAGATCCGTAGGTGTCCGACACTCCCCGCCAATCAGCTGATTGAGGAGCCCGCGGGACTCTGGTGAGAGCTGTGGCCTTCTTGCAGCTTAACTACAGCGCCATCCATTGGATAGAGGCTGTGCTTAGGATAGCAGCTCTGCCCCATACACTTGAATGAGGGTAAGCTGCTCCTAGGCCATGTGACCGATGAACGTGATCTTACTGTCCTAGGAACAGCTGATCAGGGGTGGTTTCAGTTGTTAGACCCCCACCGATCTGATATTGATGATCTGTCAATATCTGAATCTCAGACAACCCCTTAAAATGAGTTGTCCGAGTTAAGCTCTCAAGAGCTTACAATCTATGAGGAGATAGGGGTAAAACAAAAGGTAAAATTGCTCGTTTTGTACAATGGTCCAGCCATATTGGGAAAATAGGGGAGCAGATATAAAGCTGCATGAGCCAGTCACTAGCTGGTATCTGTAGTGCTTCCAGGTGCATGGGTGCGGTGGAGAGATTTGGTAGAGGATCAGGTTCAGGAAATGATAGATGGTCTATATATGTAGAGGAATTAGATCAGGTAATGTGATAGGTCACCCGAAAAAGATGTGTTTTGAGGGAGCACCTAAAACTGTGTATATTGTGATTTAACCTAATTTCTTGGGGTAGAGTATTCCAGAGAACTGGAAGTCTTGTAGCCAGGAGTGAAAGGTTCGGAATATGGTGGAAGTAAGTCTTAAGTCATTTACAGAGCGTAGAGCATGGGTAGGGCGGTAGACAGAGGTGAGGGAAGACATTCAGGGGGGGTACAGCACTGTGGAGAGCTTTGTGGGCGAGAATAAGCAGTTTAAATTGGATTCTATACTGTATGGGCAACCAGTGCAATGACTGGCACAGAGTGGAGGCATCGGAGTAGACAGATAGGTGACCCTGGCTGCTGCATTGAGTATAGATTGGAGAGGAGAGAGTCTGGAGAGTCTAGTGAGGGGGGGGGGGGGGGGGCAATTAATGGTGAGTTACAATAGTCGAGGTGGGAATGGATCAGGGCGACAATGAGAGTTTTTGTTGTTTCCATAGTGAGAAGGGGCAGATTCTAGAGATGTTTTTGAGGTGTAGGTGACATAAACGGGCGAGAGACTGAATATAGGGGGTGAAGGAGAGATCAGTGTCAAAGAGAGCGGGCGTGCTGCCTAGGAGTGATGATGGTGTCGCACACTGAGGGAGATAACAGGTTTTGTTAAGTTAGTAGATGGAGAGAACACAAAAAGTTCAGGTTTCAAAAGTCTGCATGGAGTTTGTATGTTCTCCCTGTGTTTGTGTGGGTTTCCTCCGGGTTCTCCGGTTTCCTCCCACACTCCAAAGACATACTGATAGGGAACGTAGATTGTGAGCCCCATTGGGGACAGTTGGATGCTAATGTCTGTAAAGCGCTGCGGAATATGTCAGCGTTATACAAGTGCATAAAATAAATGTATCACCTGCTTGATTTGATCTCCATAGTCAATGACAGTATGGTATTAAGTCTATTGCTTGTCTTGACAGACTTCGTACTGTATTGTGAATAAAAAAATAAAAAAAGCCAAGGATAGAAGCAGAAGTGAAGTGGAAGTGCTGAGAGAAAGCAGTAACGAACACAGATAATTACAATTACTCACTATCCATGATCTCCACGTAAACACGTTCGGTAATTACCTAATGTGGCGTTGTATTAGAAACAGACAAACAAGCACAGAAAAAGGAGATAAGAGAAAGAAGGAAAAAGAAAAGTGCCACAAACCAAAAAAAAAGCCTGTGATATAATCACAAAATGACTTAAGAATTTTACAAAAGGAAAATCAAGGGATTTATATGTATACAAAAACACAAAATTAATATACACTATTTATGACATAATGAAATATTTATAACCCAAAGAAGGGAGAAAATAATTACAGAGGTCCCTCCACATACAATATTAATGGCTTCCGGGACATCTATGTACGTTTAAACCAGCATTTCATGGACAACTGACAATTGGTCACAAAGCCCCCAAAACGTAAACCTGATGTAAGCAAAATTAAGCACAAACATAATATATTGCTCCTTTTCACAGTCAGAAGGAGCATTTGGAAACTGGTTCATCACTTTCTACAAAGATGGGAGCATTTGTGGCTGGCACTATTATGGGGGCATTGGCTGGTAATGCTATAGGGCATTGTGGCTGACAATGTAACAGAGAGCACTGACTGGCACTGTTATGAAGCATTGTGACTGGCACTCTCATGAAAGGCATTAGCTGGCACTGTAACGAGGCATTGTGACTAGGGATCGACCGAGATAGATTTTTTAGAGTCGATAACCTGTGACCTTTCAGGCCGATAGCCTTTAACTTATACCGATATTCTGTGCATTTTCATTTTTGAAAAAAATAATAATTTGTTACGGTGTTCACCACATAGGAGATTTTTTTAATATTATTTTTTATTTTTATTTTTTAAAACTTTTTATTTAATAACTATTTCCCCCCTTAGGGGCTAGAACCTGGGATCTTTTAATCCCTTGTCCTATTCATTCTGATCGAGCTCTATTAGGGTGAATAGGAATTCACACTCTCCCTGTGCATAGTACACACAGCAGTAGGGAGATTACCATGGCTGCCATGGCTTCAGTAGCGTCCTGGCTGCCATGGTAACCGATCATAGCCCAAGGATTACACTGCTGGGGCTCCGATCAGAAGCTACCACTGCCACCAATGAAGAGAAGGGGAGAGGACCCTGTGGCCACTGCCACCAATGACTTTAATACTGGGGACGCACTGCACCACCAATGTTTTTAATACTGGGGAGGGCACACTGCGCCACCAATGATAATTAACGTTTAATACAGGAGGCGGGGGTGTCGATGCAGAATCACACAGCCGGCACCCTGCCTCTGACAGGGAGCTGCGATCAGCGGCAGCAGTTAACCGCTCAGGTCATATAGACTGGGCACCACCTCCTGTATTTGTATTAGACATTAATTATCATTGGTGGCGCAGTGCGCCCGCCCCTCCTACTCCCGTCTCTCCTCATTGACAGCGCGGCACAGGGGGAGGAAGAGAGTGACTCCTTCTCCCCTGTGCTGCTGAGGGAACATGAGCGCGCCGACAGCAGAGCGCTCATGTTCTGTGATAGCGCGCTGGACGCATTATCGGCAAGGTTAGATGCCGATAACTTTAAAAATCATGAATATCAGCCGATAATATCGGTAACTCCCATAATTGGTCGATCCCCAATTGTGACTGACACAGTCATGAAGGGCAGTGGCTGGCACTGTGGCTGATACAGAGAATTATCTGGCACTTCTGGCTGACAGATCATTGAATGTGATCTGCATCATGACTGCCTGTATCCCTCTGTGCTGCCTGTCAACGGCGCATACTAATGTCTAAGCCAATTGTGTGTGCAGAGGATCATGGGTGAACAGCACCGTCATCGCTGCATTTAATGTGCCATGGCCAATGACAGGCCATTGCACGTTGAGTTTATTGCATCATGATTAGGGATGAGCGAACTTGTGTTTTAAGTTCGGCGAACAAGGTTCGGGTTATCTAAGAATTCCGTTATGGATTCTGCTACCACGGACCATAAGTTATGGTCCGTGGCAGCGGCATTCATAACGGAAACCTTAGATTACCCGAACCTTGTACGCCGAACTTGAAATACAAGTTCGCTCATCCCTAATCATGAAGTCATGGCATGTTGGTGGATTACTATACACATAAAATATCAAAATGTAATGATGGTAAAAATAAAGATGCAAAAAACTGCAACAAAAAAGAATAGAGGAGGTAGGTGCTGAAACAAGGTGCACAAATTAGGGTACTTTCACACTTGCGGCAGGACGGATCCGACAGGCTGTTCACCATGTCGGATCCGTCCTTCCGCTATTTCGCCGTGCCACCGCTCCGTCCCCATTGACTATAATGGAGATGGGGCGGAGCTCCGGCGGTGCACGGCGAGAGCCGCCGAACTAAAAAGTCGGACATGCAGGACTTTTAGTCCGGCGTCCTTTCGCCGTGCGCCGGAGCTCCGCCCCGTCCCCATTATAGTTAATGGGGACTGAGCGGCGGTCTGGTGGCACGGTGAAATAGCGGAAGGACGGATCCGACATGGTGAACAACCTGTCGGATCCGTCCTGCCGCAAGTGTGAAAGTAGCCTTAGCCTGGATGAGTATCATCACCAACTGAAGTCCCTTTAAAATACAAACCTTAAAAAAAGGGGTCCACAGTTCAGAGCCCTCATCTATTAGCCATTATGAAAGGGGGTTATAAAGCGCACCTGTCCTGTATTAGAAAGACCACCCACTGATTCAAACAGGTACTGTGTCATAATAGGTTTCTCCGGTGGTGGCATCACAGTGGTGACACTTACTGCCAGACTTACCTACAGATTACAACTCATCACTTGTGGTCCTATTAAGAACACAATTTGTAGACAGCTTATCGTAAAGGGCCCATGACTGAAAGAACCATATAAACATGTCCTCCAATAAGTGGACACACAAATGCATGTTTTGACAATTATCATATGAAATATTTATAACCCAAAGAAGGGAGAAAATAATTGATCACATCTTATCTTTTATGCAGACCTTAAAACCCTCATTTGTCAGCAGCACTTCACCCAGTGTAAACAGGGGCTGTGCTGCTGACAATAATGAAACCGTATGTGAATGCGCAATCACATTAACGATCGTTCCTACACGTAACAGAATGACTTCTCCATGTTAATGGAGCTAAAGGGGCGTCAATCAACTTGTAATACGGTAGATCAGAAATCGTAACGGGCAGGAAGTCTCCTAAAGCAGGCCATACACATCAGAGAGAAGATGGTTAATGGTTGAACAGCAGTTTAACAAACATCTGGTGAACATTTATTTTGCAGACAAGGCCATACACACTTTACACCATATTCCCCGTTACAGTTCTCCAAACTGCCTATACACATTCAATTAAACCGGGGGATGGACGAAAGATCTTCCTGGGAACATTCCTTCAATGAAAGATTCTTCCTTTCGCAAATCATCATTCTTTGAACAAAAGATCTTTTTGCCCAACTTTAAGATGTAAATATCTTCTTTTCAAACGATTATGGTCTCATCTGTTGGCTGAAACAATCGTTCGTTAAATTTCAACTGGTGGATGCTCGTTTTGGTTGAAATCTTCCATTTTGATCAACTTTAGACTAATGTGCATGGCTATGTTAAAGGGGCTATGCCATGATTGATGTAAAAAATTTAAAATCCGGCATCGTATATACATATACATGACAATCTCTTGAACCAAAGCTAGAACCAGCCCTGTACCTCACATGGATTCCAGAGAACTCCCCATTCATTGCTGCCATTGTTCTGGTAGACTTATTTCAGGCTAGCCGCTGATAGGGTGTGTCCTTTGGTATTTCTTCTGTAGCTCTTTCCCTGTAACTGCCACAGCTTCTAAGGCTTGTTTCACATTTGAGTTTGCTGATCCGGCAGGCTATTCTGGGCAGGAGCAGCCTGACGGATCCAGCATTGCCGGACGCTACCGGAATGCCATACGGCCCTATTAACCATAATGGGGTCCGGCGGTGATCCGGAGCCGGACAAAAACCAACGCACGCATCGGTTTTTGTCCGGCTGAGTCCTGGCATTCTATGCCGGAACGGCCTTCCGGCAGTGTGATACAAGCCTAACAGAAGATAAGGCTGGTAACAGTTGAATACTTAAACTGTGCATGCGACCACCTCAGTGAGGTGGACAAAAAATAAGAAAAAGAACAAACAGCAGGTGGCGCTATACAGATACATTTTATTGAATAGCTCAGTGGCGATACAACATTTTTAATTACATGCAATTACAAAAGAATTCAGATCCAGGTGCTGGTTTGAAAAATGTTGAAGATTTTTCATGGGACAACCCCTTTAACAATTAGGGATTGTCTAAACTAGAGAACTTCTTTATGACTGATGTCATTAGACAGACCTTGTAACTAGTAATAAAAAAACTAAAGTGAATTTAAAGTGAACATTGTAGACATAACCAGCTCATGCAGACACTTCTAAGTCCGCAGAGATTAAGTGTAAAGTGTAAATGATCACGTAACTAGTGTTATATGATACCTATTTTAGCTGCTATAAGCCTTGGGCAAGGCAGTGAAAGCACTAAAGCCTTGACAAATTACTTAACAGTCAGAGCCGGACAGACATCATTATGTAACCGTTTTGTAGAAATTAATCATTTGTCTAACTGAAACTCAACGCTGAAAACAACACATGAAATATGTCTGGAGTCTCTTAAGACAATATGTGGGCAGAGCAAATAAAATGTGTTTCTGTCCATTGATCCTTATCTTAAGCATTAGTACTCCGTAAGCGGGTCAATATTTCGATGCAAACAATGACTCATCGATGCAAACATGCCAGATAAACCGATTAGGAGCTGAATGGGCAACATGGGTGTCCATGTCCACCACAGAATAAATCTGCGGGTAAAGGGGAGATCCGAGGATTAGGCTACCTTCACACCAGCGTTTTCCCTTTCCGCTATTCAGATCCGTCATAGGATATCAATAGCGGAGGAAAACGCTTCAGTTTTGTCCCCATTCATTGTCAATTGGGACAAAACTGAATTGAAGGGAACGGATGCACCAAAATGCATTCCGTTCTGTTTCATTGCGTTCCCATGACGCACACAAAAGAGCTGCAAGCAGCGTTTCTGAGGGCGTCCTGGGATGCAGAGCAAGACGGATCCGTCATAACTCACAATGCAAGTCAATGGAGACGGATCCGTTTTCTCCGACACAAAAGAAAACTGATCTGTCCCCTATTGACTTACAAGGATCCGTCATGGCTATGTTAAAGATAATACAACCGGAATTGTTCATAACGGATGCAGACGGTTGTATTATCGTGATGGAATTGTTTTTGCTGATCCATGACTGATTCAACAAAAACGCTGGTGTGAAAGTAGCATTATATGTGTAAAGGTGGATTTACATGGCCCGATTTTCAGGCAGATTATCGAGAACGATCGTCCTGCGAATGCTCATTCTCGACAATCTGGCCATCTAGATGTGCCACCGATCACCTGATGAATGAGCAAAAACGCTCATTCATCGGGTGATCAAGCACATCTATCATCGCTTCTGGGCGGCAGAAACATTGATTCTGTGTGAAATAGCGATCCCTCATCCTCATACAGTGAAGGAGATCGCTGCATGTAAATACTCCATTGTATGCATTTTTGCTGGGGATTGCCGTTAGCAACGGATCAGATGCAGAGGAATTGCTCCCCCGGTTATAAACATGCCACAGTGTTTGGGGTTTTTGAGCATTTCCTCCCATTTAGGCCACTTTATTTTAAAACACAAGAAAAGCTATGTGGTATTGCTGTAATCGTACTGACCCATAAAATGAAGGTAACAGTTCCGTTTTTACCGCATACGGAACAACAACCAATCCCATAAAACTGTGGCGGAATTGCATAATTTTTTATTTTTTTTCCAAGTGTCTCACTACATTGTATGCAATATAAAATGGCATCACTAAACAGTACAACTTCTCCTGCAAAAAACAAGCCCTCATACGGCTATGTGAACGGACATATACTGTAAAAGAGTTTTGGCTCCTGGGAGGAAGGGAGTAAAAGACAACAAATGAAAAATGGGAAGAATCGCCCTGTCCTTAAGGGGTTAATAGTGACGTTCCCGGTGGTGACGGACTGCCTTTAGAAATCTTCACGATGTTCAGCTTTAGGGATTTATAAGAAAATGGATCTCGAGAATTTTGGCATCAGTTTAAATCCAGTGGAAGTAAAGGAGTTCGGCCTTTGCGTCTGGATCCTTCCATTCAGTTAAAAAATGCTTAACAAATATATTGTAAAAAAAAAAAAAACGTTAGGCCTTAGGAAAGGTTGATAAGAAATCAAACATATCATTTAGGTCTGTAAACCTATTTCTACGTAGATGTAAGATAGAATCGTTTCCGGAAGCATACATGTGAAGGTGATAGGCATTCAAATCGAAAATTTGTAGCAAAGCATCAAATAAAATTTTAGGTGTGAAACGTACTATAGCTGTAAAAACGCAATAAAAAGATCACAGTAAGAGACAAAAGAGGAAGCGGCGTCATTCCAGGAAACATGAAGGCGAGCGCTGAACTGCAATTATTCTGCAATATTTTTCCTGCAGCCATTCCTACTTAAAACTGTCACTTTAAAGGAAATGGAGCAGCTTCCAGGCTGAAATAAAGTCCTCGCAACAGAAGCTATCGTCATTGTGTTTAAAGAAACGATAATTCACTTAATAAAGGCGATATAAAATACCTCGCTAGTCTCGGCTTTGTGTTTGCTTATTCTTGTGGAGTGCAGCTGCTTGCATCCATTGAATCTGATTAAGGCCCCATGCGGAGTTAATCAATCTGATAATGTCAGACATTATTAGGGAAGCATGCGTGATACGGTCAAAGTATTATTACAGCTTTGTCCGCCAGGCAGTTTTGTTTGTGGCTGAACATTGAGAAAGGATTCAAATCCGAAAAAATTAAAAAAAATCCTAATCAAATAAATTATGAATGGCGAGTATGGTTAAAATAATGAACAAAAGTAAATGTTGTCCTGATGATTATGGAAGGGGGGCATAATTGTGATTAGATGGGCAGATGTCCATAGGCTTTATACACAGCTGTAGAGTCAAAGGCGCTAAATGCATTCCACAACCTTTTTACACAGTCAAAGTGCTAAACTGCCAAAGTCACTCCACAGATCTGAACCGGGTAGTCCGGCAACATAAAAAGGGGTATGGATATTTTGAAAATTGAAATAAAACTTAAGGGGGGAATTTATTATTTGTGCTTGTTTGTGCGTCATTTTTAAGTCCGTCTTTGCTTTGTGGGTCTGTGCTAAATTTATGAAATATATTTGGCGTCAGTGCAACGTGGTGTACACCTATGTGTGTAAAAGTAGACCAGCGGTTTGCCTGGCGTGGAGATGCTTCTTTTGTGTGACTTTTGCAAAAGTAAATGAGTCATAATCTGACTTTTGACCCTTAAACATAGACCACTTTGAAAAATGAAAAAAAATAAAATAAAAATAGGTCACCCCTTTTTTTACTGTATGAAGCCAATAGCAATGCTATGTAGTGCTGTGTAAGATGATTAAAACTTTACCTTTGTCAGGGGTAGTTGTTCTTTCAGAATGGCAAAAAATTTACTTTGTTTGGTATGCAAATTAGATCCAAAGTGCACAGCGGGGAGTCACGCACGGTTCATGGAGCCCAAGCCCGCCCCTCCGCCAGAGCCCACACCCGCCCCTCCGCCAGAGCCCACACCCGCCCCTCCGCCAGAGCCCACACCCGCCCCTCCGTCAGAGCCCACACCCGCCCCTCCGCCAGAGCCCGAACCCGCCCCTCCGCCAGAGCCCGAACAATAGTTCAGCGTTTGAAACAGCATATGCATACATCGTGCACACGGGAGCGCACAGCATCATAGGTTACTATGATGCTGTGCGCATCGGGCCGCCTGCTGGACTATTGTCCTGCACTTATAATATCATATAGTAACCGATGATGCTGTGCGATCCAGGACAGATGGCCTGCTCACGGACCGTATGTCTCGGAGGGCATACGGTCATGTGCATGAGCCCTTAGGGTACAGCACTTTCACACTACACTAGCGTTTTTGTTTTCCGGTATTGAGTTCCGTCACAGGAGCTCAATACCGGAAAAAAATGCATCAGTTTCATCCTAATGCATTCTGAATGGAGAGCAATCCGTTCAGTATGCATCAGGATACATCAGTTCAGTCCCTCTTAAGTTTTTTGGACAGAGAAAATACCACAGCATGCTGCAGTTTTCTCTCCGGCCAAAAATACTGATCACTTGCCGGAATGCCGGATGCAGCATTAATTTACATTGAAGTGTACTAGCGGCGGATCTGGCATTAAGTGTTCCAGCAAAACGGATCCGGCTTTCCGGTCTGCGCATGCACAGACCTTTAAAAATGCCCAAAAAATTTATACCGGATCCATTTTTCCGGATGACACCGGAGAGAAGGATCCGGTAGTTCAATGCATTTGTCAGACGAATCCGGATCCGTCTGACAAATGCCATCAGTTTGCGTCTGGATTGCCGGATCCACTGCCGCAAGTGTGAAAGTACCCTTAGCTAGAGCCAGACATATTATCTAAAATATAGTGGGGTTCATTTACCAACAATATTACGCTTCTTGTTGGCATAAAACTGTCGCACATCCCCGTTTTTGCAACTTTTTAAACGTCTGTATGATTTAACGCCGCTTTTAACACGGAGTGTCGAGGGAGTGGTGGGGGAAGAGCGGGGGTGTGCTGGGGGCCTGGGCAAAAGGCGTAAAACTTGATGTCCACCTACGCCAGACAGGAGCTTGCTGTAGATTTTCCAGCAGGCAGAAAGGCTACCAACGATGCACTTTGTCATAAATTAGGCAAATCCTCTGGCAGCAAAGCCGGCAATAAAAGGGAGTAGACTGTCCTGCTTAAACCTACAGTAGGGTATCACAAAGAATGGCTCAGATGACAATGAAAACTGACGTAATGTTCGATACATAGAGGAAATGTGAGAACATCAGAGCTACTAGGCAGGATTCTGGTGCAGAAAGTCCCGCGTGTAGACTAGATCACCTACTGCAAGCCAATTATGAATTTACTAGACATTATGCCCGTTACAATAACGGGCGCTAGAATTGGCCGGCGCACAGAGGAATCATCACACAGCGCTCCGGCCGATCAACGCCTCCCCCGGCGAAGGTGGCGCATGCGTACTGGCTGGACGGCGGCGGGGGAGCTGTGGCAGGAGCGGACGGCGCTGGGGGGAGCTGTGGCAGGGGCTGACTGCAGCGGGGGATCTATGGCCTGCCTATAGGGTGACACCCTGCAGGGAAACTTGCTTGTAGCGCTGTGTCCGTGTGGAGCGCTGTGTCCTGATTGGACGCCGCGCATGCTCAGTGCACAACTGGTGACACACACACAGATTTTATTATTATAGAGAGATACCCAAGATTTCACGCTAATCGAATATATATTCTGGGGGCTGAATCAATGCAAAATAATTCTTATAAAGCTTGTGATTAATAGAGCGGAGTGAGGAAATAGGATGTAGCCTGTTGTCTGGGTTATGACATACAAGCAGTGCTCAGCTGTGAACGCAGTAGTGCTGTCTGGTGTGAAATCTATAGACTTATAATTAGCAATAAACAGGGTAAGGTCACTCTGTGGAGATGCTGAGCTTTCATCCGCCTCCTCTAGTGTCCTTCTGGAGAACAGTTTCCAGAGGTCTCAGCTGTAAGGACACAGATGTGTCTCTGGCAACAGAGCAGACATACTGTATGAATGAGCAAACATGGTGCAGTAAGCCACCCCTGACCATGTATATGGAAAAGGTGTAAGGGCAGCACAGTGGCTCAGTGGTTAGCACTGGTATCCTGCAGCGCTGGGGTCCTAGGTTCAAATCTGACCAAGGACAACATCTGCATGGAGTTTGTATGTTCTCCCTGTGTTTGGTTTTCTTCTGGGTGCTCCGGTCAGTCAAACCGATAGGGAATTTAGATTGTGAGCTCCACCGGGGTCTGCAAAAGATGATAATGTCTCTACGGAATATGTTGGTGCTATGTACGCAAGTAAAATAAATAAATGTGTCTCAGTCTCTGACATAAGGAGAAGAAATAAGGTCTCATTCAGTCATGTGTGACAGTGGTGAGGTTGGGAGTGCTCCGCTCTCGCACACACAAACTAACCAAAGTGCAAAAGATACATGTTGTCCGGAAGGATTAGAGCTGTGGTCTCTGATGTAAAACCATCTCTCATCATGCCATGGCACAGGCTGACTGAGCCTGCTGGGAGTTGTGGTTTTGGAACAGATTAGAAGCTGATGGCCAAACATCTATGTGCGTTGACCCTTCCGCCAATAAACAGGCATGCTCAGATCAGCGAAGAACGGGAATAAGTCGGTGCTAGACAACTGCATGGGGGAGATTTATCTATACTGGCGCTTTCTGTGCCAATCTCGATATCCCCTGCGCTGCCGAAAGGTTGTGCCTAATTTATGACGAGGCACGCGCTTCGTCAAGTATTAGACGCATCTTCTGGCAGTCCGTGCACCCAACCAGAAATCTACGACAGCTCAGAGCGGATTTCAGATCTGGCGTACATGAAGGTAAATTTGTTGCAGTGGCCGTCTATGCCCCCTTCCCCGACCTTGCCATAACCCATTTCAGAAAAGTGGCGAGGACAGCGAAAAGTGGCAGATGTGACAATTTTGTAAAAAGTCGCAGTTAAAAAGTCACACCCGCAACTTTTTAATGCCACTTTTCAGGCGTAAAGGGAATGATAAATCTCCCCCCATGTCTCTAGACTGCCACCTCCATTCAGCTTTACCAGTATGCCCACCAAAATGAATAGGAGAGACAAAATAAAAGCATTGCTACTCAATAGTGCCAGATCCTCTAATAAATAAATGTAAAGAATTACAAGTGATTCCTTGCATTAAAGGGTTGATGCCATGATTAATGCAAAAAATTTAAATCAGACATTATATAGTATATAACAAAGCTACAACCAGCCCTGTACGTCTCATGAAAATACATTGGGCCATTATTACGAATGTGTCTGTCCAAACATCAGTCTAAGAAGTGGTGGAATCGGGTGCCTCTAGGGCACTGGTGCACAACCTGCGGCCCCCGATACCATTCTGTGCGGCCCCCAACCATCTAGTAACAGACGTGTGTAATGTATCTTTTATGTATTCTCCCATTAGATGGGACTACTAGAAGTGCAACTAGACATTAATGGTATATACTGTATGTTCAATATGCCATAAATACAGTATTTCAGTTGGTATTACCCCTTTAAGTTTTATTTGTGGCCCTCTGAATTGGTTCAGGGTGACAATGTAGCCCCCAGCCAGAAAAGGTTGTGCACTCCTGATCTAGGGTTTCTACACTTTTTTCCAACATGCTTGACAAGAGAGTTGGGCCTAAAATGTGTGTACACCACAATTCTGATGTAAATGTCTGTCTCAAAGTAAGCCGACCGATAGCTGGTATAAAGTCAGAGAAAAGGGTCTATCCCTGCACCAGATTTATCATCCAGCCTGAGCCCCTGTGGTAAATCTGGTGCAGGTCGAGACACCATAGAGGAGATTTATCACAACTGGTGTAAAGGAAAACTGGCTTAGTTGCCCATAGCAACCAGTCAGCTTCCACCTTTCATTTTCCAAAGGAGCTCTGAAAAATGAAAGGTGGAATCTGATTGGTTGCTATTGGCAAATAAGCCAGTTCTACTTTACACCAGTTGTGATAAACCTTATCACAACTGTCTAATGTCTAATCTTACGCCATCTTTAGGATTAGTAAATCTGGGCCATTATCCTACATTTCTACACACTATGTAAAGCCGGGGAGGCAGCTAGAGGCAATAACTGAGGAAATAATCTCTTCTAATCTGACAATTCATATCCACAATCAGCCGTTAGTGCAGTAGAGGTGAAACTGCCGTCAGGGGTCTGGCCAGAGAGGGGGACCCCCGTGCTGCCTGCCACCCACCAGCAGGCAATTAAATGATAACATTTTTTCCACCTGTAGCCGCCACTAGGGAAGCGCCCATCAGCTGAATTTCTAGTTAATATCACAATTCGGGTGCCTTCACACGTTGTGGATTTTTCAAAGTTGCGGTTTTGTTGCTGTAGATTTTGTGCGTGAATAATGTTGCGGATCTCTATGCAGATTACACGTCCCCTGAAATGAATGGACACATTCAACTACAGGAAAACCGTAACAAAATTTATTCGCCTTCTGTTCAGCTGAGGATTGTTAATTCCGCTGCGGAACAGAACGCAGGTATTGACACTTTTCATCCCCATAGGCTAACATGGGGGATGTCTTTATGGTGCGGATTTTGTTGTGGACAATTCTGCAATGTGTGAAGGCATCCTTATTTTCTGAGGGGGGGGGGGGGGAGACATGTAAAAACATTGGACACAAAGGGTTACAAATTTTTTCAATAATAATAATAATTAAAAACCAAACTCACTCTCACCGATGCCCCACCACTGGGAAGGGGTCCTAATCAAAAAATATAATGGGGCTCAGAATTTTCTATCATTGGTAGAATTTACAATATATCTACAATTTATATTTTTTTGCATCTATGATCTACAACATTGTACTGCTCAAAGCCTGTCGCCTCTCCTGACAGATCTCATTTAGAAACTACTTACATCCCCGATGTAATAATTCTGGAACATCATATACGTTGTGCCATTCCTCTATTATTCCAATTCGAAGTTTATGAATGGACAGCAGTCGGCAATAAAAGTTGGGGTTGTGTCCCTGCACATCATCCAATCAGCACCTGACTGTGCAGGGACACGCCCCCCAATTGAAGACACCTAGCTGTACCTTTACTGCCGACTGCTAGAAATTCATTCATAAACTTCTAGTAGAAATAATAGAGGGATAGCACAACATACAGATGCTCCAGAATGGCTATTACATGGAGGATACAAGTAGTTCCTAAAGAGGACCTTGATGTCTATTTTAGTGAATGCTTGCATTGTTAATGTGATCATTTTGGAGCATTTTTGCTTTCAACTATGCACTGTGCTATTCCTCTGTTATTCCTCCTAGAAATTGACAGCTGTGTGTTACCAGTTGGGGACATATCCCTACACAAACTTACACTGTCTAATCTGTACTGACAGTGCCACTGTGCAGGGACACCTACTGAATGGTAATGCCTAGCTGTCAATTTATTCAATCAATTCTGGAAGAAATAGGGGAGCGGAATACGGAGAGTGTAAGAATGGAGGAATACAAGTACCGGTAGTTACTAAAACCCCCAAAACTTTTTTTGTGGTGCGGATCCCGGACCCCATTCAAGTGAATGGGTCAGCGATCCGCATGCAGCGGCCACAAGGTCGGGACCCGTGCATTGCGGACGTCCGTAGCACGGGTCCGCTAAGCGCACAGCCGGGTGCATGAGTCCTAGCAGTCTACATAATCATATTCATCAGTGTGAAAAAGCTGATAAACGTAGTGCAAGCCATAAAAGTAAAGTGGGATCTGCACCTAACCTAACAGACACCTTCTACTCCAACAACCCCTGATATTACAGTTTGATGCTGCTACTTACACCATTTCCATACAACCATCAAAGTTAGGATTTTGGGGTATGTGAACAATGCTCTGTTCTGATCTGATGTGCCATAAGCACTGCGTCCCTGCACCAACAAGTACTACTTCTATACAAATACGTGGGTTCTGGGACATAAAGCTGGAGGAAGCTGTGAGACAACGCTTTTTACAGTCCTATTTTTGGGACCGTTTGCAGAGCAGTGAAAAGATGAGTGGTGTAGAAGTAGCAGGTGTAGAACACCGTACTGTACTACTACATCCTCCGGACACGCAGCGTTCACTAACCGCGCTCTCAGCAGAGAACATGCCTGTGCTCCACATGCAACTCAGAACTACAGCTGACAACAAACATCCATCCAATATCTATCCTATCTAAGATTTATCTATCTAAATTCATATCAATCATCTGCCATTCGCAGATTTTAGGATATGTTCGGATCACTAGTCGCATCCTGACTTTCAAAAAAAAATATTCGGAGAGGGCATAAAACGTATTCCGAAAATCCATCTATTTTCAGACGTAAGAATTGTAATGGTGTCTGTCTCAGCATCGCATTGTCAGCTTCCTGGCATTTCCAAAATTAAAAAGTTCATTACGCACAGAAAGAGATATTTGGCAAGCATTGTGCTGATTTATAGGAATGAAGGATTTCTATCTGCATTACTCACATTGCTCCCAGACATTAATAAGAAGAATCTTGCATTGTCCTCAGTCATTTCATATTATAAAGATGTTGTCTATTCAGATCTGAAATTGGAAACCGCTTGAGCAGCGCCAAGGTAAAGCCTTAGGACAATGGAGATCAATTTATATAAGTGAAGCGAGATAAAGTGGTCAGAAAGCAATGCGGGTCTACCTGTAATTAAGCTTCCTCCATTCATACAACTGTTGAGGTAACATAGAAACATAGAATGTGTCGGCAGATAAGAACCATTTGGCCCATCTAGTCTGCCCAATATACTGAATACTATGGATAGCCCCCGGCCCTATCTTATATGAAGGATGGCCTTATGCCTATCCCATGCATGCTTAAACTCCTCCACTGTATTTGCAGCTACCACTTCTGCAGGAAGGCTATTCCATGCATCCACTACTCTCTCAGTAAAGTAATACTTCCTTATATTACTTTTAAACCTTTGCCCCTCTAATTTAAAACTAGGTCCTCTTGTAGCAGTTTTTCTTCTTTTAAATATTCTCTCCTCTTTTACCTTGTTGATTCCCTTTATGTATTTAAAAGTTTCTATCATATCCCCTCTGTCTCGTCTTTCTTCCAAGCTATACATGTTAAGGTCCTTTAATCTTTCCTGGTAAGTTTTATCCTGCAATCCATGTACTAGTTTAGTAGCTCTTCTCTGAACTCTCTCCAAAGTATCAATATCCTTCTGGAGATATGGTCTCCAGTACTGAGCACAATACTCCAAATGAGGTCTCACTAGTGCTCTGTAGAGCGGCATGAGCACCTCCCTCTTTCTACTAGTAATGCCTCTCCCTATACACCCAAGAATTCTGCTAGCCTTTCCTGCTGCTCTATGACATTGTCTGCCTACCTTTAATGGGATTCTGCACTATGTTTAAACTGATGATCTATCCTCTGGATTGATCGGCGAGGGTCCGAGACCCAGGACCCCTGCCGATCAGCTGTTTGAGAAGGCAGCGGCCTTTCAGCAGCGCCACGGCCTTCTCACTGTTTACCGCTGGCCGAGTGACGTCACGACTTGTATCGATTGGCCTGGGCGGGGCTAAGCTCCATTCAAGGGAACGGAGCCCGCCCAGGCCAGAGGATAGATCATCAGTTTAAACAAAGTGCAGAACCCCTTTAAGTCTTCTGAAATAATGACCCCTAAATCCCTTTCCTCAGATACTGAGGTTAGGACTGTATCACTGATTTTATATTCTGCTCTTGGGTTTTTACGCCTCAGGTGCATTATCTTGCACTTATCAACATGAAATTTTAGTTGCCAGATTTTTGACCATTTCTCTAGTTTTCCTAAATCCTTTTCCATTTGGTGTATCCCTCCAGGAACATCAACCCTGTTACAAATCTTTGTGTCATCAGCAAAAAGACACACCTTACCATCGAGGCCTTCTGCAATTTCGCTGAAAAAGATATTAAACAATATGGGTCCCAGAACAGATCCCTGAGGTACCCCACTGGTAACAAGACCATGGTCTGAATATACTCCATTGACTACAACCCTCTGTTGTCTGTCCCTCAGCCACTGCCTAATCCATTCAACAATATGGGAGTCCAAGCACAAAGACTGCAATTTATTGATAAGCCTTCTATGTGGGACAGTATCAAAAGCCTTACTAAAGTCTAGATAAGCAATGTCTACTGCACCTCCGCCATCTATTATTTCAGTCACCCAATCAAAAAAATCAATAAGATTAGTTTGACATGATCTCCCCGAAGTAAACCCATACTGTTTTTCATCTTTAAATCCATGGGATTTTAGATGTTCCACAATCCTCTCCTTAAGTATGGTTTCCATTCATTTCCCCACTATTGATGTCAGGCTTACTGGCCTATAGTTGCCCGATTCCTCCCTACTACCTTTCTCGTGAATGGGCACAACATTTGCTAATTTCTAATCTTCTGGGACAACTCCTGTTACCAGTGATTGGTTAAATAAATCTGTTAATGGTTTTGCTAGTACACCGCTAAGCTCTTTTAATAGCTTTGGGTGTATCCCATCAGGCCCCTGTGACTTATTTGTATTAATTTTAGACAGCTGACTTAGAACCTTTTCCTCTGTAAAGACACAAGCATCAAAAGATTCATTAGTCTTCTTTCCTAACTGAGGTCCTTTTCCTTCATTTTCCTTTGTAAAAACTGAACAGAAGTATTCATTGAGGCAGTCAGCTAGTTCTTTATCTTCTTCCATATACCTTCCTTCTTTTGTTTTTAATTTGGTAATACCTTGTTTTAGTTTCCTTTTTTCATTTATGTATCTGAAGAATGTCTTATGGCCTTTTTTCACTGACTGAGCTAATTTCTCTTCTGCCTGTGCTTTAGAAGCTCTTATAACTTGCTTGGCCTCTCTCTGTCGAATCTTATAAATTTCCCTGTAATCCTCGTTTTTAGTTTTTTGTTATAATTACTAAATGCTATATTTTAGTTTTTAAGGATTTTGGCCACTTCCGCAGAGTACCATGATTTTGGCCACTTCTCCGCTCAAAAATCATGTTCTGAGCGGACACCGAACGGACCCCATTTTAGTCTATGGGGTCTTTAGGCTCCGTTACGCTCAGCCGGAGAATGGAAAGGAGAAACAGTGATGTGAACGAGGCCTTACTATCTTTCATAGGAGCAAAGAAAAACATCTAAAGGATTGCAGTGATGGACCAGACATTCATCCAGGGTCCAAGTAACACAAAAATGAAGAATCGCAGCACTCCAGTCTTTAAATTCAAGTAGGTTGCTTATTCACCCACATGAGTAACATTTCAGTCCTACTGAAACCCTGCAGTGATATGGGTGAATAAACAACCTGCTGGAACTGAAAGAGGTTGTCCAGGATTTTACTACTGATCTATTCTCAGGATGGGCTATCAATATCTGATTGGCGAAGGTCCAAAACCTGATCAGCTGTTTCAGGGTGGCTCTGTCGCTGGAAGTTGGCACCAGAATTAAATAGCTCCAGCTCTGTCTACTGTGTTGTGGATGGAGCTGGTTCCTGAAGAGCTGCTCCCATTCACTTCAATGGGAGCAGCACTGCAGTAACATGATCCATGCACTACATAGTGGACAGAGGTGTGTAGTTTCAGAATTTGCTTCAGACTCTGGAGGTGCTAAACAGATGCTCAGTGGAAGTGTGGGGTATCAGACCCCCAACAAGCCAGATACTGATGACTTGTCCTGAAGACCGACCATGAATAGAAAGATTCTTGAAAACCCTGTTAAAGACTCTGGATTATTCTTTTATTCTATCTGTCTGCACCCTTAACCACATTTGGAGTGCTGCATCTTCTTTGCAAATTACATATGGTGAGACCAAGAACCGACAATCTTAGAGGGATTGCACCTATCCTGATTTTTTGTTTTAGTATCTATCAATCTATCTACCCATGTGGCCGTCTGTCTATCTGTATATTTAGAGCTATCTGCATCTATCTCTATATTTATAGCTATCTGTATCTATCTAAATCTGTATCCATCTATCTGTAGCCATCTATCTGTATGTATCTCTGTATCATCTATCTGTATCCATCTATCTGTATGTATCTGTATCCATCTATCTGTATGTATCTGTATCCATCTATCTGTATGTATCTCTGTATCATCTATCTGTATGTATCTCTGTATCATCTATCTGTATGTATCTGTATCCATCTATCTGTATGTATCTCTGTATCATCTATCTGTATGTATCTCTGTATCATCTATCTGTATGTATCTCTGTATCATCTATCTGTATGTATCTCTGTATCATCTATCTGTATGTATCTCTGTATCATCTATCTGTATGTATCTCTGTATCATCTATCTGTATGTATCTGTATCCATCTATCTATCCATCTATCTGTCTGTATCTGTATCCATCCATCTATCTGTCTGTATCTGTATCCATCCATCTATCTGTCTGTATCTGTATCCATCCATCTATCTGTCTGTATCTGTATCCATCCATCTATCTGTCTGTATCTGTATCCACCTATCTGTATCCACCTATCTGTATCCACCTATCTGTATCCACCTATCTGTATCCACCTATCTGTATGTATCTGTATCCATCTATCTGTATGTATCTGTATCCATCTATCTGTATGTATCTGTATCCATCTATCTGTATGTATCTGTATCCATCTATCTGCATGTATCTGTATCCATCTATCTGTATGTATCTCTGTATCCATCTATCTGTATGTATTTCTGTATCATCTATCTGTATGCATCTATCTGTATGTATCTGTATCCATCTATCTGGATGTATCTGTATCCATCTATCTGTATGTATCTGTATCCATCTATCTGTATGTATCTGTATCCATCTATCTGTATGTATCTGTATCCATCTATCTGTATGTATCTGTATCCATCTATCTGTATGTATCTCTGTATCCATCTATCTGTATGTATCTGTATCCATCTATCTGTATGTATCTCTGTATCATCTATCTGTATCCATCTATCTGTATGTATCTGTATCCATCTATCTGGATGTATCTGTATCCATCTATCTGGATGTATCTCTGTATCCATCTATCTGGATGTATCTCTGTATCCATCTATCTGGATGTATCTGTATCCATCTATCTGGATGTATCTGTATCCATCTATCTGTATGTATCTCTGTATCCATCTATCTGGATGTATCTCTGTATCCATCTATCTGGATGTATCTCTGTATCCATCTATCTGGATGTATCTGTATCCATCTATCTGGATGTATCTCTGTATCATCTATCTGTATCCATCTATCTGGATGTATCTGTATCCATCTATCTGTATGTATCTGTATCCATCTATCTGTATGTATCTCTGTATCCATCTATCTGTATGTATCTCTGTATCCATCTATCTGTATGCATCTCTGTATCCATCTATCTGGATGTATCTGTATCCATCTATCTGGATGTATCTGTATCCATCTATCTGGATGTATCTGTATCCATCTATCTGGATGTATCTGTATCCATCTATCTGGATGTATCTGTATCCATCTATCTGGATGTATCTGTATCCATCTATCTGGATGTATCTGTATCCATCTATCTGGATGTATCTGTATCCATCTATCTGTATGTATCTGTATCCATCTATCTGGATGTATCTGTATCCATCTATCTGGATGTATCTGTATCCATCTATCTGGATGTATCTGTATCCATCTATCTGGATGTATCTGTATCCATCTATCTGGATGTATCTGTATCCATCTATCTGGATGTATCTGTATCCATCTATCTGGATGTATCTGTATCCATCTATCTGGATGTATCTGTATCCATCTATCTGTATGTATCTGTATCCATCTATCTGGATGTATCTGTATCCATCTATCTGGATGTATCTGTATGTATCAATCTATCATCTATGTATCTGTTTTTCCTACCATTTAAAATGACTGTAGCAATAGAAAAAGACATTATTTAGGCCAGCCATCTACGTTTTCTTTACATTGTGAAAATCCAAATATACATTTCACAATGGAGAGTGGAGGCTTTTCAGTCTATTAAGAACAAGCATATGGTGTGCTAGAAATAATGATTATATTATTCAATACCAAGGAGAACATTGGGTTTTCCAAACGCTATTTATAAAACCATCACAGTAGGTTTCTTAATTGAATGCTGCTTTATCACTAGGTAAATATTCTGCTCCACTACTAAAGGAAGCTGGCAGCCTGCCATTATAGGCATGAGACGCAGCAACCGTTCTCCAGCTAACATCATTTAGCCATTCATCCTTCCCATAATAATACAGCCGGGCACAAACGCCTCCTGAATGAAGCAAAACGAAACGTGGAGCTCGCTAACGCTGCATATAAAATATAGCTAAATAGACAGAAGTCATTAGGGTATTATCAGTATTTTACAACTTTAAAATAGAATTGAAAAAGGTTGACAAAACATAGAAAAAGGTAAAAGCCCTGCAATAATATTGTAATAAAAATTGAATGCTCTTTTGGCCGTTGCTTCAAAAAAATATAAGGCAACACTTAGGGAATGTTCAGATGACAAACTTTCCATGCAGATTTCGGCGTTCATTTTGTGGGAAATCCAAATGCATTTTACCTCCAATTGTTCCTCTAAGGCCTCATGCACACGACCGTTCCCTTCAATGGGGCTGCAAAAGATGCAGGCACCACTCCGTGTGCTGTCGGCATCCGTTGCTCCGTTCCGTGGCCCCGCAAAAAAAAAAAAAATATAACCTGTCCTATTCTTCTCCATTTTGCAGACAAGAATAGGCAGCTATATCAATGGCTGTCCGTGCCGTTCCGCATGTTGCGGAATGCACACGGACGCCATCCGTGTTTTGCGGATCCGCAAAACACACCACGCTCGTGGGCATGAGGCCTTAGGCAGTGATGCCCAACCTGCGGCCCTCTAGCTGTTGTAAAACTACAACTCCCACCATGCCCTGTTGTAGGCTGATAGCTGGAGGCTGTCCAGGCATGCTGGGAGTTGTAGTTTTGCAACAGAGGGAGGGCGCAGGTTGGGCATCCCTGCTCTAAGGGAATCCGTGCCGGCACTTATATGGAAGCAGAAATTTTTAGCGTGGATTTAAAAACCACAAACCAGTGTCAAGAAAGGACATTGGGGGAGATTTAGTAAGACTGGAGCTGATAGATATAGATAGATAGATAGATAGATAGATAGATAGATAGATAGATAGATAGGCACTACCGAAGCATGCGCCTTATTTAGGACGACGTGCGCATCTTTCCATAAATTAGGCGCATCCTTCTGGAGTCCGTGCACCTAACCAGAAATCTACGACAGCTCCGAGCTGCAATAGATTTCTGGCTTCATTTACACCAGGAAACTGGCGTAAATGAAGATAAATTTGTCGCTGTGGCTGGCCACGCTCCCTTCCCGCCATTACCACACCCACTTTTAGAAAAGTGGTGAGGAAGGTGCAAAAGGAAATGCGACAATTTCTTTTTTAAAAAGTCGCTGTTTTGATTTAAAGTGTAACTGTCATTTTTTATTTATTTGTGTAATGTATAGGGGCAGGGATGCTGACCATTTTTGTAATCTATTTTAATTACTGAAATCGTACATTTCTATTAGAAAACTAGCTCTAAAGTGGCCCATTTTGAGCCTTCATAACGCACCTCGTCTTCTGTTTACATAACTGTGGAGACTAGGGTTGTCACGATACCAAAATTTCAATTCGATACCATAAAAAAGTATTTCGATACTCAATACCACGCAAAAAAAATAAAAACGCAAAAAAAGCTGCGTGCATTCTGCATTTCATGGAGCGTCCGGCCCATAATATGAGGAGGGGAGTAGTAGCCTGGACAGAGGGGCGGCTGTGGATATAGCGTTTCTGGATTTTGCAAAGGCTTTTGATACTGTCCCTCATAGACGTTTAATAGGTAGAGTAAGGTCTATAGGCTTGGGAAGTATAGTTTGTAATTGGATTGAAAACTGGCTGAAGGACCGTGTCCAGAGAGTTGTGGTCAATGATTCCTGTTCAGAATGGTCCGGGTTATAAGTGGTGTACCCCAAGGTTCAGTGCTGGGTCCCCTATTATATAATTTATCAAAGATATCGAGGATGGGATTAATAGCACCATTTCTATTTTTCAGATGACACTAAGCTATGTAGTACTGTACAGTCTATGGAAGATGTCCATAAAATACAAGCTGACTTGAACACATTGAGTGATTGGCATCAACTTGGCAAATGAGGTTCAATGTGGATAAATGTAAAGTTAGGCAATAATCTCTGTGCTTCATATGTCCTAGGAAAATGTATCTCAGCTTGTCACTAAGAAGTGATCCAGCTGATAGACGATCATAAGGTGCAATTACCACAACCCGGTACAGGATACATCAAAATTTATTATAAGTCTCATAATAAATTTTGATGTATCCTGTACCGGGTTGTGGTAATTGCGCCTTATGATCATCTATCAGCTGGATCACTTCTTAGTGACAAGCTGAGATACATTTTCCTATATATATATATATATATATATATATATACCCGAGTGGCAACCTGGCCTTCGCCCCAAGGGGTCTCCTGACGCATCTGGCAGCACCAACCTGCGACTTTTATACCTTACAGCCCACCTGCAATATGGTTGCACTCAACTCCGGTGCAACCAAAACAGGTGAGTCTATTGTATCCACCAGCTCTTTGAAGCAAGCTGTTGTACCTCGATTTACTTACCCTATGAGCGCCTCTCTCACCCTTTGGCCGTTACTTCATATGTCCTAGGGCAGTGATGGTGAACCTTTTAGAGACCGAGTGCCAAACTTCAACCAAAAACCCACTTATTTATCGCAAAGTGCCAACACGGCAATTTACCCTGAATACTACAGTCCAATATAGTACATCTTCTATGTACTTTATCATTTGGCTATAATAACCTGCCTACATTTAGTGTGCTGCTTGTGCTGTACATAGTGCGCCCTGCGCTGATAAATGGCGGGTAAAGTCTAAGGCATATTGGTATGCCTTAGACTTTTTCCAGGGTGCGGGTGCTCACAGACAGGGTTCTGAGTGCCGCCTGTGGCACCAGTGCCATAGGTTCGCCACCACTGTCCAAGGGGATGTAACACTGGGGGAGTCACTTATAGAGAAGGATTTGGGTGTCCTTGTGGATGGTAGATTAAATTACAGCATACAATGTCAATCCGCTGCTTCTAAGGCCACCAGGATATTGTCATGCATTAAACGACGCATGGACTCGAGGGCAGGGATGTAATATTACCACTTTACAAAGAGTTGGTGCGGCCTCATCTGGAATATGTAGTCCAGTTCTGGGCACCAGTCCATAGAAAGGATGCACTGCAGCTGGAAAAAGTACAGAGGAGAGCGACTAAAATGATAAGGGGCACGGAGGGTCTTAGTTATGAGTAAAGATTAAAATAATTGAATTTATTTAGTCTTGAGAAGAGATGTCTAAGGGGGAACATGATTAACCTTTACAAATATACATATAAATGGGCCATACAAAAAATACGGCGAAAAGCTGTTCCATGTAAAATGTGCTCAAAAGACAAGGGGGCACTGACTCCGACTGAAGAAGATAAAAAGTTCAATCTCCAGAAGCGTCAAAGCTTCTTTACTGTAATAACTGTGAATCTGTGGAATAGACTTCCTCAGGACGTGGTCACAGCAGGAACAGTGGACAGTTTCAAAAAGGGTTTAGACGAATTCTTAAAAGTAAAAAACATTAATGCTTATGAAAACGTGTAGAAATCTGAGTCTCACTTCCTTCTGGGATTCGCGTCCCCACGTATCCCTTGGTTGAACTTGATGGACGTATGTCTTTTTTCAACCGTATTAACTATGTAACTATAATAGAACAGTCCTATCCTATTTTATGGGCGGACAAGGTGACTAAAAATGGCAATTCGCTCGGTTTTTATATTTTTTCTGTTACGGCGTTTACCGCATTGGAGATTTTTTTTATATTTTAATAGTTCACACTTTTTCAAGCGTGGCGATATGTAATATGTTTATTTTTTATTGTTTATATATTTTCTATGTAAATTTGGGTAAAGGGGTGATTTAAACTTTTAGTACTTTGGTGATTGTTTTAACTTTTTTTCTTACTTTTTACTTACTAACATTTAGCCCCCTTAGGGGCTAGAACCCTTGTCCTATTCACCCTAATAGATCTCTATTAGGGTAATTAGGACTTTACACACTCCCTGCTGCCCTGCCCAGCAGCAGGGAGCTTACCATGGCAGCTAAGGCTTCAGTAGCGTCCTGGTTGCCATGGTAACCGATTGGAGCCCGCCAATTCACTGCTGGCGCTCCGATCGGGGTCGGGGGCACACTGCGCCACCAATGATTACATTTTTTAATACTGGGGTTGGGGGGGGGGAGACCAATGAACATAATTAACTCATTCATTTAAGTGTAGGCAGCGGTGCCAGTGGCAGTATCACAAACCCGGCCTCTACGACAGGGCGCTGCGATCTCCGCACCTGAGGGGTTAATTGCCGCAGTTTGTGGAATCTCTGTGCCCTGTTATTGAGGCCGGGTGCATGATACTGCCGCCGACACCCGCTGCCTACACTTAAATTAATGGGTTAATTCTATTCATTGGTGGCACAGTGGCCACAACCCCTCTCCTCCTCTTCAGTACTAAGTTCCCATTGGTGGCAGCGGCACAGTGGGGAGGGAGGGGCTGCCTCCTTCTCCACTGTGCCGCTGAAGAGAACATGGCGCGCGCTGAGAGCGGCGCGTGCCATGTTCTATAACGGATACTAGGCTGCGCAGCCTAGTATCGTTAAATGGTAAAACCTGGTATCGGATCAATCCGGGTCTAAAAGTGTCGATTGGGTATCGATACTTCGATACCCGATGCAACTGTAGTGGAGACTTGCTAACACTGACTGTGTTATATAAACAGAAGACGTTGCTAAGGCTCAAAATGGGCCACTTTTTTTAATAGAAATGTACGGTTTCAGTAATTAAAGTATATTACAAAAATGGTCAGTATCACTGCCCCTATACATTACATAAATAAAAAAGAATGATAGTTACACTTTAAATTATAAACCGGCTTTGGCCTTATGCTGGTAATAATGGCTAGGCAGGCAACGTTATGCCCTTTTATTGGAATCACTACATCCGGGCAGAACCTCCTGTTGCTCTGTAATGTTTCACAGGGCTTGCTCTGCCTAGCGAACAGAGATTACAGGTGCAGATGGCACGACTACTACAAACAGTACAGCGGGCGGAACAAGCCCTGTACAACATGACAGAGCAAAGCATGCTGGGTTTGGTTAAAAACTCAACAGGAAGCTGAGGAAAACAGGAAGTTCTGCATGTAAACAAACTACTAGTGACGTTGGTGCTGACAGAAGGGCAAGTAAAGCGCCGACATTACATAACAGATAAAATTTTAAAAAAAAAGTATACCGGGTGAAAATATGCAGTGTTTGGGGTACTCTGGGAAGATAAAAAAAAATTAAATTATGAAACTGGAGAATGCCTTTAAAGGTAAATGGTATTAACCCAATCCCTTCTAGTGCGTTTGCCTAGTCTAATAAGTATAACTTTTGCTTTTTAATTTGTTCCTGCATCTTTGAGAAAAAGGTCTCTTATTCAGTATGCAAATTAGTGATTTGGTGCACTGAGGGCAGGGAGTGCACCCCAGCTTTGCAGCCTCCTCTTCCCAGTGCTCCCCGGTTGCTTGACAGACAGGGTCAGGCTCCCTTGCGTCATCGAGCCTGACTGTCACTCACACTACTGTGGGAGGTGCACACACACAATGTCCTGTCCCTGGCTGAACGACTTGACAATGGGCGCTGGATCATGCTTTTACCCGGCAGGTCTGCTGCAGCTGCCTTCTCAGAAGAGAACAATATGCTCAAAGCAAATTGCTTTCTCCGGAAGAACAGGGTCCCAGGGGTGCCCCATTTTTTAGCTGTGTGTATAGCGGATATATATATATCACGTGAACTAGAGTTTAAAGGTCCCCTCTAAATTACAGCTGAAACATTTCAGACCCTTGGTTTTAGATGTAGACACTGCACTTATGCGTTAAGAATATAAAGACCTGCGGTGACTATGTAATGAAAGAGCATTTTAGCACTGCCGAGGGCTGCATGCTCAGGCGACAGAGGAATATTAAATACGTTTGAAAAGTTCCCTTCAAAGGAAAGGAAAAATACATTGGCAGACAGGGCTCCTTAAAGTGACTCAGCACCATGGTAATGATAATTGCGTCTGATAGACGTCTGACTGTGAATGAGCAATGATACAACGTAACAGCGATGGCAGACGGGCTTCATGGTTACTCACTACATTCACTTTCAAGTGTTTCTTTTCTGCTGTTTGCCCTTAGCAATCCATGCGAGAGGTCAGTTATGAAAATTAGATGGAGACAAAAAGTATTAGAGCCATCGAGTTCAGATGTCCTTCCGTGTTTCTGCCATGGTTGATATAAAAAATGAAAATCATCTCTTTCTAACCAGCCCTGCACCTCACATGGATCCAGAGATCTCCACATTTATTGCTCCAATTGTTCTGATAGATTCTCTACAGGAGGACAACTCACGGGGGCATGTCCTTTCTCAGGGGGCGTGCGTCTTCTTTTTACTACATCTCTTTCACTGTAACTGCCACAGCTTCTAACAGAAAACATGCCTGGTGGCATGACTGAAACGGAGTGCCTGTGACCACCTCAGTTCCCGAAAAAAAATAGAACATGTCCTATTCTTGTCCGCAATTACGGACAAGATTAGGCATTTTCTAGGATAGTGCCGCCGATGTGCAAAATGCGGAACGTACATTGCCAGTGTCCGCGTTTTGAGGATCCGCAAAACACATACGGGTGTGTAAATGGACCCTTAACGTCACCTCAATCAGGGCTCTGCAAGATGTGGTAATTAAAGAACGCACTCCGTGCTGCCTCTACCCCCTCCATATTTGATATGCACGTGTGCGGAACATTATAACGGGTTGCATGAAAGTGGTATGGAGTTGCAAGAAAATATATCTTAGTAGACAGAGTCAGAAACTGACCTCAAAAACCTGGTCGTAAAAAAAGGCCATCAGAGGCGGGGGGGAGGGTCTAGTGGTAGAATCAGCAGACCTTCTTAAAGAGGTTTTGCCATCTCAGACAATGGGGGCATATTGCTATAATATGCCCCCATTGTCTGATAGGTGCGGGTCCCACCTCTGGGACCCACACCTACAATAAGAACGAGGCAGGGAAATGAAGGGCACACAGCGCATGCGCAGCCGCCCTCCATTCATTTCTATGGGGCCGCTGAAAACAGCGGAGCGCTGGCTCGTCTATTTCCGTCTGCCCCATAGAAATGAATGGGAGCAGGGGGAGCAGTGCTTGGTGGTGGACGGACCTCGGGAAATCCGGGGTCCTTCAGCCACAGCTCTCCACGCTCCTTTTTCATTGTAGGTGCGGGTCCCAGAGGTGGGACTCGCACCTATCAGACAATGGGGGCATATCCTAGCGATATGCCCCCATTGTATGTGATGGGAATACCCCTTTAAGCTGTATGCCCCTTTAGCTTTGTCATTTCTTTGGGGGACAACTCATTTGATGAACTGGCCGTCTTTCCTGCTACCCCCAGGCAACAGGACTTCTACTGTCCTGTAACATATTAAGTTCCGTTTCTTTTATACTTTTTATTTTAAAACAATTATTTTTTTGCATTGTATTTATATGTCACTGTATTTTTAGCTTTTGATAACGGTATTGTGTACCTACTGTAATTTAGATATTAAAACTTCACTTTAATAAGAGCCTTCTTGTGTTCTTAACAATTTCACAACTTCAGAAGAAGCATTACGTATCGGTGTATTAACCTTGTGAATGCTAGAGAGAGTAGTGGGTTTGAGTGGGTAATTGTGAGTTACCTAGTTTAAGGCGTCTTGTCCACTTAATATATCAAGGGTGGCAAATAATATCCCTTAGTTGTGGGGGTCAGATAGCTAAAGGGGGAAGAGTTAGCGTAACTCTGTGGCTCAAAGTATCAGAGTGGGAGGTTATCCTGTGGATAGGGGACAACTTGCCAACTTGGAACAACCCCTTCATTGATAAAAATGGTTCCACAGATAACAAGTTTCTGAGTTAAAACCTCTTCAGGTGCCTTCTGGATCTGATGCAGGTTGAGCATCCCTGCTTTAGGCTATAATTTGGATTTTTAAAGAGTGTAGTGCTTCTCATTGAAGAGATCCAGCTGGTGTATGGAGACATACTTTAGGCTATGCTCCATGGAAAAAAAGGTATGCAATTGGTACCTCCCTCTTCATCCTCTCGGAAGTGTCACTGGCTTGGCAGACATGAGATTTTTTTCTTCCTTTTCGAGGAGAGCTATTTTGCATACTTTCTCCTATAGAGCATTGCCAGAAAACAGGTCTCACTGAGAAGCAGTACCCTCCCCCCCTCCTCCAAGCTACATCTAAGGTACATTATCCAGTCAACTAGATGTTTCATGCAAGAACATAGAAACATCTACCAGCAGATGGGCACCTCTTTCTTTTGGAGAAGTCTCTGATTTGGCTGGTATGATACAGTTTTCTTTCTATTGAAGGATACATATTTTGCACACTAGATTTGAGAATAAAGATTTGGCGTATTAAATAGAAGATGATATTGGTAGGAAAATGCATCTCAATTAATATACTGTGATTACACAAGACTATACTATAACCAGATATGATAAAAGGAATGGAGCGGCAATTTGTGAAGCGCTCTATCCCTCGCACATGCTGAGTGATCTTCAGTAAACAAACAGATGTGCAATTTCAGATAATATAGAGAAACATTAAGTCACATTTCTTTCCGCCTCAAATGGGAATCAAGATGAGATCTCAATAAAAGACAAGATAAACAAATGCACTGCTGCTAAATGTTTAATAATCATCCACACTAAAATCACCCCATAAACCATTACCATGGGTATGATGGCACATTAACCGTGGAACTGCTACATGATGTGAATTTATACCATGGCCTCCAAGAAATTGGAACAGAATCTCATTTCATGGCAAAAAGATTATTTCTACTCTTAAAAAGATACAAAATGTAGGTTTCAGAATATTGAATATTATAAGGGCATATCCAGAAGTGCTTGCTATTGTTTCCCGAAATATTGTTTAAAGGCATTTTCTAGAAATTAAATATTAATGACCAATACTTCGGATAGATTGGTGGGGTCCCGACTTCTGGCACAGGGGGAGCCGTGGCGTTCACTACGCTGTGCTAGTTCCACCTATGTGATATTACTGACATATCTTGAGGATAGGTCATCAGTATTTAAAGGGAACCTGTCACCAGTTTTATGGTGTCCTAACTAAGGGCAACATAAATAAGTGACTGATTCTCTTAGCACAATACTGGGTCACTTTCTTTAATTGACCCATTTCTGCCAACATCTTGTATTGAAAAGCTCCAGCTGATAATGATGAGTCCTGAATATTCATGAGCTCCTGACTCTCCCCGCCCACCTGCTGCTGAATGACAGTTTTTTTCCATATGAACCAGCAGCAGGTGGGCAGGGGAGTGGCTATAGCTCTGAATTAAATATACACTGGACTCAATGACATCACGCTGGACTCAAATCAGCTCATTAGCATGCGGCATCTTTGTGTGTATATTATGAGATAACCGTCTGTCACACCAGTAAGTGAATACATCTAAGGTACTTTTTAGTAGTTAATGATTGTATATAATTAGTTAGATTATAATCAAATATCCACATGACAGGTTCCCTTTAAGTCTAGGAAAGCCCCTTTAACTCACTCAAACTCTGACTATAGCCTTTAGATACCATAACTCTTATGTTTATGAGATGTGGCTTGAAACCCGAGTACACCAAGAACTGTTTGAAGCACCAAAAAGTATTTCACACCAAAATGAAAGAGGAATGTAACCAGAATTCATAATACAAACTGCATATATTATTAATATATATCTCTTAGACCTAATGAGGCTGGTGTACTTACTTTGAAATTTAATTTCACATAGGTTGTATAATCCATTTTGAAAATTTAATGACCGATATTCAAATGATCATTGTAATGATCCAGTAAGTAAAGCAGGATTTATACATACTGATGAGCAGCAGATGGTCGGGAAGAAAGAGCTCCTTCCCGACAGTCGACTGCTTGTTCAGTGGGGTGGAAGCACTGCGATCACCTCCACAGTATGAGGACGAGCTGTCGCTATTGCGATAACTTGTCTTCATACATATGCATTGTTTCGGTGCAGCAGATCGCTGTTCACACAGCACAGTCTGCTGCCCAGAATCAATAATTTAGCTGCCGGCACAAACGACTCATTCATCGGGAGATCGGATGCAGGTTGTAGGGTTGGAACATTCGTTCCCGATAATCTGCCCAATTATCTAGCCACCTGGCACTGGGATTTAAGTCACGTCCTCCAGAGCCGTATCCTACGGGTTAATACATTTCTGATTAACAAAGAATTATGAATAAATTGACAATGGTATGTTACTATTCCCCAAGTAGGAGGGGTGTCTCCATACAAGCAACTGTGTGTGCATTAAGCTCACCAGGGAGCCCTCTCCAAGGGCCGAGTATTACGTAGTATCTGCGGCCCAGAAACTATAATTAGTGGTGCCTGCACGAACGTCAGGCTCCCCCAATGAACAAGCATTTTGCGGCACATTTAGATGGCCAGATTATCGGGTACGAGCGTTCGCAGGATAATCTGGACGATTATTGGTTCTTCTAAATCTACCTTCAGGCATAAGGATTTAGAAAGGGATGTCTTAAAAGCTTCTGTAGGCGCAATGTGTATGCTTCCCTATACTTTTGTCCACAGTTAATGCATGGGAAGATTGGGAAAGATCGGTCGTGTCATGTGTATGGCCAACTTTACATGCATGATACATTGGCGATACTTAAATTGCATATCGAAAGTCTCGGGCTATCGTGGAAGAAACAAATCTAATTTGTTTGCAGGCCTCTTGTGGACAATTTGTGGCACATCTATGTACGTTAATAATGTTAATATTTCCTGGGGTATATTAGTGTGTGGGATATATTGCAGTGAATGACCCCAGATGCCAGTGAATCTGGTTTCTGGAAATCATCACCTCTGCTCGGGCTAATGCATGTAAAAGCTTTGTAACAACGTCTTAAGCAGACATTAGACATCCAGCTTAATGATCTCTGACATGTGATCCATGATTTACTCATGAAGCAGTGAACCCTGCCCTTGCCTGTGTGAGCCCCACATATGCTCTCCAGCTGACATTTATTAATTAACATAGCCAAGATAACAGTATATTTTATTTTTCCACTGCTGTTACATTTGAAGGGTTATTTGTGTTTGGCCTAATGCACCCTTGCCCTGTGGTACGTGTACTCCATGGGGCACATAGGGTACTGGCTCTGTCCTCATGCTGCCCTTCTTACAGCACAGCGTATGATCATAGTCCGGATAAATTTCAGGGCAATGGCAAAAACCGCATATTCCGAATATTTAGGAGGGTTTTTTTTAATGACTGATACACGTCAAGTAACAGAGCTCCGTTCCTTGCCTATGTAACGTGATTTCTAATGTGATGTAGATCTGAAGATACCCAAAATAAATGGTTAAAAGAATAAATAAAATACAATTATTTTTTTTAAATGGGCCCCTATGTGGAAATCACGGATCTTCATTTCCTCCTAATACGAAATGTATGTACATTTCCAGCTTTATGAACTGGCTTTACAGATAACGCTTATGAGCAAAGCACAATGGGGGAGGGGGCAAAAGTAGTAGGACACATTGATGGCAAACTGTGGAGAGGAGATGAGCCTCCCTTTGTGTCCATACAAAGGCACAGAACGCCGTGGAATGAACCTTTGCTTTGGTGATGCCGGATAATGTATAGGGAATGCATGTAGATTATGACGACATCTCACATGAACCATGGAAGATTATATTTTTAACATTTACAAACTATACAAGGGTTTTATTTTCTGCCCAAGCTAAAGTAGTAAATAAGATGGCGTCAGAAAATGAAATGGTTCTCCGGTCTCGTAATGATTTTTTAAATAATTTTTTTATTTGCTTTCAGTACCCCACACATTGAAAATTTATACCTCAAATACCTGAGCAGGTTATTTACATGCAGAACTTCCTGTTTTCATCTGCTTTCTGTTGAGTTTTCTAACCAAACCCAGCATGCTTTGCTCTGTAATCTTTCAAGGGGCTCGCTCCACATTCTACACTGTTCCCTCTGCAATAGCCACACCCCCATACCACACCCCCCTCTCCATATTATTTAGGTGGATCAGGCTCGGTTAGACCACATGGCTACGTGATTTCAAGAGTAGACCACCCATCCAGCTCCTTTAAAAGGTCATCTATTCCTATGAAATTGACTGACCTCTTACATGGAGCACTTGGCAGCTGAAGGCCCATGTTCATATGTACCCATAAGTATGAACAGAGGATCAACGCAGATGCCAAGTGCAGATGCAACAGGTCAGCCAACTTTATAGCTACAAATCTGCTGACAGATGCCCTCAGTATTTAATGAAATTTTGGCCAAACTTTGTAGATTTCATTATTTTCTGTGCTAGTTTAATAATATCAAAGACCTGCTGACGTTACAAAACCTGTTATTAGCAAATTCCTCATATGTTTCTAGCTGACACAGATTATATTACATGATCAAATTTTAAATGCAGGCATGGTAAACACGACATGTAGCCTGTATTGTAACCCAAAGCTGCAATAATAGTCCTGCTGGCTTCAGAGCTGAAATCTCTCAGTAATATTGTACAAACACTCTATGGTCTAATGTCGGGCAGGGGGTGGAGCGTTTCCGATACTAATTTTACCAGAATGCAAATAATACAGCCTTCTAGGAGCACATCTAAGGCGACTTTCACACTGGCGTTTTGGCTGTTTGTGAGATCCGCTCAGGGCTCTCACAAGCGGTCCAAAACAGATCAGTTTTGCCCTTATGCATTCTGAATGGAAAAGGATCCGCTCAGAATGCATCAGTTTGCCTCCGTTCCGTCTCCATTCCGCTTTGGAGGCTGCTTGCAGCGTTTTGTTGTCCGTCTGATGAAACTGAGCCAAACTGATCCGTTTTGACACACAATGTAAGTCAATGGGGACGGATCCGTTTTCTATGACACAATAGTAAACTGATCCGTCCTCCATTGACTTTCAATGGTGTTCAAGATGGATCCATCTTCGCTATGTTAAAGATAACACAAACGGATCCGTTCTGAACGGATGCAGTCGGTTGTATTATCTGAACGGATCAGTCTGTGCAGTTCCATGACGGATCCGCACCAAACGCGAGTGTGAAAGTAGCCTAAGCCATCAGAAGAGTGTCACATACGAGATCAAACTTCCAGGTCATCTGTATTTTGAGGGCTATTGAAAGCTATAAGGAATTTAAAGGCTTGATACAGAAATGAGCTCAGCTCAGATAGCAGACAATTTCACATACATGTGATTAACGGAAAACAGATTCTGGCTGAAAAGACAGCGGCGACCGCAGCCTCAGATTATGCTCTCCACTTTGATCACTGTAAACATTCATGCATCAAAGAAAGCAGCATCAGAGAAAGCAGCGGTCCAAAATGAACGACGTAATATCAAAGAGCGTCTGCCCCCTCATAATAACCTTCACTTATTTCTTCTGCCAAGAAATTAAAGATTCTGTTTAGTCTTTTCTTAGTTATGAATGTGATGCTAATGAGTGAACCAGGAGTAAAAGAATATGGAAGGACTAATGTGGATACATATGTATTCACACCAGTTATTGGTCAATTTCTCATTGAGGGTGGAGGTTCAGAGCAAAGATTATTTCTAGTGGAAAACCTACATTTCTCAGTTATTTCTCTCCTTATGGACAGTGGCGTGAGGAGACTTAGAAGCCAGGCAATGCTTCTCTAGAATTCTGGGAAGAAGGTACGCAAATGAGCTCTGCCCCGAATGCCACTAGATGTAAGGCAGCTGCCCTGTAAGTCAATGTTCGACCTTTTAAACAGGCCTTAAGTCATGACTCCGGTAATAACTAGGCCAGCATCTCATCTGCAGACAGCTGTTTCGGGGTGATTGCCCCTCATAGGTGCAAAGAAGAGAGTACTGGCTCAACTGGGTGAGAGGCTTAGGTCAGGATTTGGGGAATAATATACCTCCTTATGGAGAGTGCCTAAGTGACGTGAGTCTTAAAGGGCCAGGCAACGCTCCTGTGAATTCTGGGCGGGGGGTATGCAAATGAGCAAGCTCTGCCTCTAATAGATAGCTACTTTACATCTGGTGGCATCAGAGCAAGAGCTTGTTACGAGCTCATTTCCATTCCCTCTTCTCGGTCGTTTCTGTGATGGTAAGTAGTATATTATACAAGCTTATATTTACAGTTTCTCAAACTTTATTATAGGATTGGCCATAATATCAGTTCGGCAGGGGCCCAACTCCCAGCACACTCACCAATCAGCTGTTTTGCAGTGCGCTGCAGTAACCAGTCCCCCTGTCACTACACAGTGGACAGAGCGGTGTAGTTCCGGTGTCTTTTCCAGCCCCAGACCTACTGCAAAACAGCATGGTGGGAGTTGGACCCCTGCGATCTTATATTGATGACCTATCCTTAAAAGTGTATGAAGAAAGAACTTTGTGCCTCGCAAGCCTCCATAAAAAAGTAAGGAGCTTCACACAAGTCCCTTAGAAGGCCTCTGTTAGTTTTCATCCGAGTGAGCATCTACAAGCCAGGGCTTCTCAAGTGATGAGAAGAAGCAAAGATCTCCCTGTGGGGTGAAAAGGCCTCTGTTCGCAACAGCAGCTCTACAACTCAGTAGCATGCATGAGGATCGGAGAATTGGGGATGGATGGACCGATGCTGTAGTAACACAGGTACTTGACTGCGGCTAGTGGTCCCACATATATCGAAAGGTAGCCAATACACTGTATTCCTAGATAGGCTTGTTGCTTGGAGTGCTAGACAGTCACTAATAGGATATCCCAAAATGATTTGGTAACTACTATTTTGTGCACCTGTGAGAACTGGAGGTTATTGTCACTAGTTTTCTATATGGCGTAGGGGTCATACCAGGTGGTCCTAAAATTGTACTCTGCAGCAGCATCTCTTTGTGGCTTTTTAGTTGTGGTGTTCAAGCATCTGAACTGTACTTTATAACACAAATGTAAGCATGCTCAGCCAAATTAAGCACGGGCGGGTATAGGGGAGTTGGGGGAATAGCTGTTGGCCAACAACCATTTGGCCGAGAGCTTCTGAAGTTCCATTGGCACCTTTCACCACAAAGGAGTCCTTCTCATCTAACACTCATGAATAGCTCTATGAAATGCCTATGTGAGTCTCAATGGGGCTACCCAATTAGGCTCAATACTGACTAGGCTCTCTCTTAGAGCCAACTTCTGATGCACTGTGTTCATTAAACCCACCCTACAGGCAAGTCCTAGCTATGGCTAGAAGCTACTTCTCACCCTTCTTTGATCATTCACTCAGTTCCCATCATTTGTTTTTGAGGACGGATGGAGATTTTTAAAGGGATTTCGCTGCGACACCTCACATTCATTTTTGAAAGACTGGATGTCATTCAATATAGTGACCATTACTGCTGGTCGTTTCTAGAGCCCTGAATTACAAGCATCGACATCAGAGCAAAGGAGTAGCATTCAGAAGCCTGGAAAGTTGAACAGATACTTACTGGGAGTTGTTATGGCAGCCATATTGGTCGTCACCCAGCTTATTGAGAAACACATAACTAAAGAACAGTAGAACTGATCTTTTTTGACAGGCGACTTATTTTCCTTAATAATAGCAAACATTAATTTAAAGACAGATGTCATCAACCGAGTCCCCGGTATATCACTGATGTGACTTTACACTACGCCCGTCATTCTTGCCTGCTCGCTGCAGCACTCTCCGAGTCAGCCACCTGCCGAATGCCATTTGTTTTCACAGTCAATCTATCTGAGCCAATGGTCATGGCACCAGGCCAAACAGAAGTACAACTCAAGTCTGTACTTTACACTTAGCTCTGTAGAAAGAAGCTGACACTAACGGCTCCATGTAAACAGTGCCTTCAAAATGATCTTAGTACATATACCGCCATCCCCTGGACCGCCATCCCAGTGCTAAAGAAGAAGGTTTACCTGCCATTTACAATCAAAATAAACATGGATACCACATTAAAGAGACGGCGCGCACTAAGCTATTTATCCGCAGACTGTAGCGTTCCCCAAAGCCGGCTGCAGAGCACAAGGTTATGCTATGTCTACACACAGTATAAAACCGTAAATGAAAGGAGCAATTTCACTTTACTAAGCGATTCCATAAAGGAGTCTACATATTTCTGGAATTATACCCTAATAAACTGCTAGCCATAAATGTAAACTATGAGAACGATCGTTCTTACTGCAAACTACATAAACAACGTATTCATTCTGTATCAGCGGTATGAGCAATATATTAATAATGGTATCAATCCTTCCAAAAGTCATTAGATCACATAATCCGATTAGTCACAGATACTGTTATGGTGCCAATTATGTGTCTTCATTTTATTGAAGATTAATTGTAGCTACAGTGTTTGGTTTGATTTGAGCTTCGTATGTTCAGCCCCCATTATGGGGGATAGCTGGGATTTATTCTGCTATGGTGGATACCACTTTTTTTCGCCCCTTCTTTGTTTTTGGGTTGATGAATTGTGTGTCAATCCAATAACTCAGATTATTCAGATGCTGAATATCCGAAAAAATGCACACGAATAGCAATCGGGCTGAAACGATTCATCAATTTAATCGATGTAATTGAGACAAAAAATTCTCAATGCAGGTTTTTCTGCATCGAGGATTCGTTTAAATCACATGACCACGGAGAGTGAGCAAAATGAAGCTTCTCGCTCACCGCTCCATGCCCTCCCGTCAGCACCGCGCTGCAGGACCTTGCGTTCACACATTGTCAGCGCGCTGCCTGACGCTGTGTGTGACGTCAGGTCCCCAGTGCATGCCGGGATGAAGACGTGTCTCCTGCGGACTCCATGTGTCGGCACACTCTGCACTGAAAGGTAAGTATAAAGTTGACAGGAAGCAAAGGCGGAGGGGAAATGGTGGCACCTGTGATTTTGCATGGGGAAATGGTGGCACCTGTGATTTTGCATGGGGAAATGGTGGCACCTGTGATTTGGCATGTATAAAGTAATTGGCAGGGGGGGGGGAGAGGTGTTAATGGGGGCACCTGTGATTTGGCACATGTAGGGGCTGATCTAGGGGAGTGGGGGGACATGGTGGATGGCATGGAGGCACTGGGGAAGGGGGACATCATGGCAATCTGGATAGAGGGGCTGATGGCAGTGCCATCATGGGGGCACTGGGGGACATGGCATGGAGGGGCTGCTCCTGATCTGATGGCACTAGGGGACATGGTGGATGGCATAGGAGGCACTGGGGAAGGGGGACATCATGGCAATCTGGATGGCATGGAGGTGCTGTTGGCAGTGCCATGATGGGGGCACTGGGGGACATGGTATGAGGGGGCTGCTGATCTGATGACACTGGGGGAGTGGGGGACATGGTGGATGGCACAGAAGGCACTGGGAAAGGGGGACATTTTTATAAAGCAGTACGTTATTTTAAGAAGGTTTTTCTTATTAGATTACTCGGTTAATCGTAAAAAATAATCGATAGAATACTCAATTACTTAAATAACCGTTTACTGCAGCCCTAGTCAGCAGAGATGTGTTGTCCTTCAAGTAGCTCCATTTGGTGATCAGATTTAGGAAGCTACTAAACAGTAAAAAAATTAAAAAAAAGTGGCGTAAAAGTGATCAAATCTAGTTGACTCACATCCAGTTGACTGAGGGTTGTTTTCCACATTCAGGTTTTCAGATGAAGATTTAGAAGCCAAAGTGAGGAACAAGTGATAAACGTAGGACACATATTAAAGGGGTTGGCCCATCTCATACATTGGGGGGAGAACGCTAGGATATGCCCCCAATGTCTGATAGGTGTGCGTCCCACCTCTGGGACCCGCATCTATCTCCAGAACAGAATCCGCAAAGTGAAAGAGAGCGGACCATGGATGCGCAGTCGCCCTCTGTTCATTTCTATGGAACTGCCGAAAATAGCCAAGAGTTAACTATAAAAAGTGAATGGCATGGTGGCCACGCTTGCGCAGTGTGCTTCCCATTAATTTTTATGGGACTTCTGAATTTGTTTTAGCAGTCAGTTTCACAGAAATGAATGGAGGGTGGATGTTCTAAAGGTAGGTACAGGTCTCAGAGATCAGGTCTCCTGGTGATATGTCCCTAAAGTATGAGGCTCAGTCTTCTGCTCTTTTTCTAATCCACTTCTGGCTTTGGCTTCAAAAACTGCACTTAAAAACCTGGATGTGGAAAGCAAGCCTTACAGCTTCCTGAGGAACAAAAAAGGCCTAGCAATCACTGTAATGGGGTTTAGCAAAGGGCAGGGTGCAAATTGTAGTATCAGAAATGCACAAGACTAGCACCCTTTTACAATCTGCTGGAGCAGGTAAGACAGTGAAAATCCAACTCATCTAAAGGACACGAAATGTTCTTACCACTCAGAAACAAGCAGTAGAAAGTGCAATGTGGTTAGAGAGTCACCTCAGCAATTCTGGGAGTTGTGGAGTCTGTGAAACTAGAATTGCTGAGGCTACTTTCACATCTGCGTTGTGCTGTCCGGTTTTGAGATTTCAAACCACAGCACAACGCAGCAGTTTTGTCCCCATTCATTGTCAATGGGGACAAAACTGAACAAACGGGAACGGAGTGCACCAGAATGCATTCCATTTTGGTTTGTTGCGTTCCGGTTACTGGTGCGAAATCGGCCTAGGCCGGGCGGTGATGCGCGGAGGGGCTACGGGAAAATATGATGTCACAGAGACACAGGGCTAGCAGAAGCTTACTGAGGGGCGGCGTTAGGCACGAGTAAGGAAGGGGAACCTGGACACTTTCAGCAAACTCTCCTCCCCTGGGAACGTATATCATAAAAACCTTTTGGGCAATTTAGAGGATCTGAAAAACTAAACACAGGTAACATCTGTGTCATGTCTTTGTGCTCCACTGACCTATTTGATTGGTTTAAATTATTTATTTTATGCACTTATATAGCGCTACTATATTCCGCAGTGCTTTACAGGCATTAGCACCCAACTGTCCCCAATGGGGCTCACAATCTAAGGTAGATGATTTTTTTTAGGTTTTCAGTGAATCAGACAGCTTATAAAACACTCATTTTAAGCCATAAAAATAATTCTTTACATTGCAATATTCTGACATCCATAACCTTTTTATATTTCTGACTACATAGCTGTTGCGGGGTGATCTGTATCTTTTATTTATACCATTTTGAAGTCTGTGATTTCTTCCTAACTTTTTATTTAGTTTATTTTGGGAGGCTACACAACCATAATTTTATTTAACCAGTTGTCACTATTCTCTTGTAAAAAATACATGTTGGTTTTAACCCAGCAGAGAAAAGCAAGAACCTTAAAATGAAGCCATATCCAACTATAAGCTAGTAACATCAATACTCACCAGCGTTTAAAGACAAGGCAGCACAATTAAAAGGGGTTGTACCACAAAAAATATTCTACTTTTGAAACCAGCACCTGGATCTGAATACTTTTGTAATTGCATGTAATTAAAAAATTTGCATAGCCACTGAGTTATTCAATAAAATGTATCTGTATAGCGCCACCTGCTGTTTGTTCTTTTTCTTATTTCTTTGACCTGCTCACTGAGAAGGCCGCACATGCTCAGTTCCATCCTTCAACCTAAATCCGGTCAGGTTGGTGACAGACTCTCTGCCTGTGGTTGAGAGTTGGGAGGACACTTGAACTGCTTGTTTCTCGGCGGTTAAATACATTGGCCTACATTTACTAATGTGTCTGTGTCTAGAATCTGTCTACAAAGTGTCAAAATTGGCGCAAATACGGCGCAACTAGGGTTTCTCAATTTTTTCTATCTTGAGCAAAAAGGGGTTTGGCTCAGCTGAAAAGGGCATGGCCTCAGATGTGGAATTTAGCGTCAAAATTGCATCACAAATTTGGCATAAAAGTATGTCTTGAAGTAAGCCGACCAATAGTTGGTATAGAGAAAAAGAAGGTCCATCTCTGTGCCACATTTACCATCCAGTCTAAGCCCCGGTGATAGATCTGGTGCAGGTCTGGACAACCTGTCTAAGCTTACTCCACCTATAGGATTAGGTAATCTGCCCCTCACGTCTTGTAAGAGAATATTTCTCTTACAACACATTCTTCACATACTTTCACTCACAGACAATCTATAACATCAGTGATATTTCCATGGATGGACCAGGCTGCTGCAGTATCAGCACGCTCTACACCCCCTCGCGGCAGTACATGACAGACCGAAGCCACAAACTGCCCGAAAATCAAGCGTCCCTACGTCTGGGGTCTGCATTCAGAGCATTTAATTAGCTTTATTCCAGAAATGCAGCATATTAGGGCGTAGCTATAATGCAATTCTCTAATAATTAGTGACGAGCATTGCTCCAGCGTGGAGGAGCTTTTGTTTGCACTTCAGACGAGGTTGTGTAAAGCCTCCTGAAATACGGTCACAGCTCTGAATTGGATGGTAAAAGTGTGCCTTGGATAGAGGTCATTGTTACTTTTTTGGCTGGTGCAAGGTTTTCAGTATAAGACTAAGTATATTACTGCGCATGATCCAGTTTATCAAGACAATGCGCTGCCAAGGTTTCCAATGAGTGTGCGCTAATAACGGCCAGGTATGTTCCTGCCAAGGCTAAAATAAACACAATACAGTTATTGTCGAAAAGTTATAACTACTCAAAAAAACTAAATAATAAAGGAAAGGTCATTTTACTGTCTCCTGGCAAGGGTGCAGAATTTAAAGGAGCACTCCAGGGGGAAAATTTGTATTTAAGGTCAAAAAGTAAATAATAATGATAATAATAATAATAATAATAATAATAATAATAATCATCATTATTATTAATTTTCCTACAGATTGCTTTATTCCTAAATTCTCAGCTCCCTTCTATTCCTCCACTGGAGCACGTGAACCGCATTTCTCAACCATACGGCGTCTTTAGACTTGCCGACACTTTGACTCAGCAGGACAATTAATCATCACCCTGGGAATGGGCAGTGTGGGCCCACGTACTTTTGCCCAACTACTTTGGCAGTCCAGTTCTCAAGACTGTCCCTTCAGTGTATGTGTCTTCAAGTCAATATTTAATATAGTGTGTATCAGATGTTCTTGGATCAATAAGACTTTTAGCAGGAACAATGTGTTGTGGTCCTTAGGAAGACGCATTTATTTTTGTCTGGTATCCTTCCTCACGCACAACGCTCACACGTGTTGTAGTATAGCTGTTCTCACTCTACGCATTTCTGCAAATAGATACGAAGTGCATTATCAAGGATACAAGCAAGATAACACGCCTACGGGTACCAGTGGGTGCTTTAAGTCATATTTTCAGAATTCAGCACAGAATTGTCCCACAAAAAAAAAATATTCTACAGTTTTACTGTTTTCAAACCAGCACCTCGATCTGAATACTTTTGTAACTACAAGTAATTAAAAATTTAGCGTAGCCACTGAGTTATTGAATAAAATGTATCTGTGTAGCGCCACCTGCTGTTTGCTCTACTCACTGAGAAGGCCGCACATGCTCAGTTTCATCCTTCACCTGCCTCCTGAGTGGTGACAGGGAGAGAGCTCCAGCAGAAAGGACACGCCCCTGAGCTGCAGCAGAAAAGACACGCCCCTGAGCTGCAGCAGAAAAGACACTCCCCTTGAGCTGTCAGCTTGATAGAAATCTAGCAGAGCAATGAATGGGGAGATCTCTGGATCCATGTGAGGTACAGAGCTGGTTCTAGCTTTGTTAGAAAGAGATTGGCATGTGCTATATGATGTCTGATTTTCATTTTTTTACATTAATCATGGGATAACCACATGGTAACTATTTTTTTTTTTTCATTTTTTAACCCATTCTGTCCCTTTTCAGAACATCTTTATTAAATATTTCTCCCCTTTTGTTCATGCAGCTCCTGCACTGCTGCATTAAAGGGGTTGACAAGTTAAATTTACACAGACAGCAACAGTATATATGTTTAAAAAAAACTAAAGAATTCCTACTCATCGCCTTTTCTCCCATGCCGTTTCCTGGGTGCAGCAGTGATGTCCTGTATACACACCATGTTATCACTGCAGTCAATCACTGGCCTCGGCGGTCATGAACTGTATACTGCTGAGGCCAGTGATTGGCTGCACAGTGACTTGGTGTGTACTGGACATCACTACTACAGCCAGGAAGAGGTCATCATCACAGCTGGACTGGAGGACGTACACTGGAAGAAGCAGGGGAGAAAAATGATGAGCAGCGCATCTTTTGTTATTTTAGCAAATTGAATGTTGCTGCCAGAGTTATCATTTAGGGTTTTCCGAGATTTAAATCCTTATAACCTATCCTCTGGATAAGTCATCAATATCGGATTGGGGTGGGTCGGGTGCCCAGGAACCCCAGCGATCAGATGTTTGAGAAGGCACCGATGCCCCTGTAAGCACCGCAGCCTTCTCCATGCTCACCAAGCACAGCGCTGTACATTGTATAGCGGCAGTGCTCGGTATCGCAGCTCAGCCCCATGGCAATCATACCGCATACATGTCCAATACATAACACATTCAACTATAAATACAATAGAAATAAAAACATAACCAAGACAGTGGAGACAACCAATGGCCGAGGCCTGTTTATTAATAACCAATAACACATTTTAGAGCCTAGTCATAGACTCAAACCATAATAATAATAACTTCAGAGTCCATCCTATACACAGGATGACCCATGTAAAACCACCCATATAGGCCAATGACCATCCTATTCCAGAAAAGAGGGTGGGGGGGGCATGTGGGTCCAGGCTTCATGGGGTTCCGCAGACAAAAGGCAAGCCAGCCCGCGGAGCCAGGACACTTATAGCCCCACTCCTGAACCCCCCCACCAATCAGGTACTTGTTGCCAGGGTCCGGGTATCTCTACCCGAAACCCTGAAACCAGACAGGCCCTAAACTTTAGCCAATTACGGCCATCACTGGGCAGAATATCCACTCTGCCCAGTGACCACCGCAAAAACGGAGGGAAATTTTCCCTCCAAAACCCATACTAAAAATAGTATCTCAATCACTGGGCAGAAATAAACCTCAGCACAGTGAAGGAGACACTTAACATGGGACAATGCTGATAAGGCCATGTGGATCCCTCCTTAATGCCCGGGATGCGGCCATTCACTTCTATGAGGCTGAGATGCACCTAGGACACGTGGCCGATGAAAGTGATGTCACCAGGCCTAGGCAAAGCTGAGAGAAGGCCGGGGCACTTCTCAGCCGATTCTGGGTTACGGAACCCCACCGATCAGATACTCATGCAGAGGATAGGCCATTAGTATTTAATTCTCGGAAAACCGCTTTAACTTGGATAACCCCTTTAACTGGGCTGCATGTATTTTCTTTTAATATAATCAATAACAGAGTTCGATTTTATTTCATTTTGCACCAGACATGAAAGATCATTAACTTGCTTATGGATGAAGGAAAATAGGTCTTCATCACTTTGGCTTTCACAACCTTCATGTTCCACTGCTGACCAGAGGGATGACTTGTCACTTTTCACCTAGAGGTGATGGTGCCCGCTGTGACAGTTCCCTGATGCGCTGCCAGGCTCAAGAAGCCATCTGAGGTAAATAACGTTTAAATACGCAGTGTACCAAGTCCCAGAAGAGAGCCAATCTATGTGTAATTGACTGCTTCGGAGGATGTCACACCAATGTGCCTGTAACTGTAGCTGTAAGTATATATAGATTTCTTGCCGGCAGTTTACATTCATTTCGCCTTCAATTATACCTGCACACAGTTGGAACACATTTGACTAAAAGCCGAATTTTCTGATTATTTTCAAACTGAAAGAAAAACTCCTGAAGGAAGACATAAAGCTGGAAGCACCTTAAGTGAATGTGGCTAAGCGGTAATACTAGAAGTGACCCAAGGACAAGAATGACTCCATTTCTGGGAGGAAAACCAGAAGCAGATACTTTTTGCTAATCTCTGCAGCCCTCCGTAATCTTCAATTCATAAATGTCATTTATTCACCAAACTGACATGCGACGTTTCGACGTGCTTGATAAAGACCAACGCGGTCGAAACGTTGCATGTCAGCTTGGGGAATAAATCACCTTTATGAATTGAAGATTATGGAGTGCTGCAGTCCCCATTTTAGTTTTTGGATGACTGGGGGTACTACAGGCCGGTCCCCAACACTGCGAGCACCACCACTAAACCAAGAGCCTTTGCCGTAAGCGCTGCTACAAACAACATTTTTCACTTTTTGCTAATCTCTGTAATGGTTCGTGGCCAACAGGTCCCTCACTTTGGCCGGTGGGGGCCACAGACGCTAGAGCTACACATAAATGGCTAAACAACTATTCATTGCACAACCTGAATAATTCCAGTGAATAATTCCAATGTGAAACTTCATTTAGAAGTGCCTGTATTATACAGTATTATTAGAAGACCATGTTTAAAGGACCCAATACAGTTTAGACTGTTTTGGCCAAAGCCATAATCTTCAGCAAGACTGTCTGACAATCTAATGTATACGAGGAGCTTCCAGCTCTCCCCCGACTTCATCTGCGAACAATCGAGCAAGTTGAATTTCAACGCCCAATACTTATTCTCCGGAGAGAAAATCCATCTCCAGAGGGGTCTGATGGTGGCTTTCTCCTCTCACCATCGAAAACACATGCATGCTTAGCCAAGCTCAGTGTGTACGTGTTTGGGGGAGTCAGTATGAATAGCTGCTGGATGACAACTATTGATGGTGTATGGATGCCTTAACACCTCACTATAAAGTTAAAGGGGTTATCCTGGGAGCTTCTGAAACAAAAAAAGCTCCCAAACTCTTCACTGCAGTGTTAGTAATTGTCCCATAATATTTTTAGGAGTTTTCCATGTATAAATTATCTCATACATTACCCGGCTATGCTGCTTGATGCTCTCCTGAATGTCCAGGTTGAGCGAATTGAATGCAAGGAACCTAATACGGTCAGTGTAATACAATAGATTTCAGGACTCAGGTCACACAGCATTATAAATCAGTATAATGCTCTGCCCATCTTGTGAGAGGAGGGGAGGTCAGGACGGGACTTCTCACTGCCACCCCCTTACCTAAAGCCTCATGCAGATGTCCGTGGAACACGGTCCGTGAGCTACCGGATACTGGCATGACGGCGGCGTGCGCTCCTGCAATGCCAGTCCGGTATCTCACGGACCGTGTTCCACGGACGCCTGCATGAGGTTTAATACACACTGTTGTTTTTGATCCGCTCACTGACGCAAGATCCCAAGTATGGCTGCTCCAGCGGACTCCATCCCTTCAAGGTTGCCTCGCAAGTACAGAAATCGTGTGATGTAAGTGATTACAATCTGAGATTAATGTGTGGGGAGTTGCAGCCTGCAGTCCTTTCAGTTATGTGATACGGGGGTCGTGTCGTAGGAAGAAGCATCGGAACTTCTGGTGTCACGTGGACTCAGGGTGGAGTGGCAGAATGAGGGATTCTGGATGACAACATTCTATGAGTAAGTTTTATACCTCAGCATTTTAAATATATAGAAGAGGATTTTTGGCTACCCCATATAATCCCTTTAATAAAGAAGAGATACCGTATTTCTCGCTTTATAAGACACACTTTTTTCCCCCCAAAAGTGGGGGGGAAATGGCAGTGTGTCTTATAAAGCAAATGGTGCAATTTTTACATTGCTGACACTGATACATCGCCTGCCACTATGCTGCACAGCGCGGCTTGCGATGTATCAGTTACAGTAAGCGGGGTGGGAGGAGGGGCTGTAGGCTGGCATCTGCTGTGCACTGGCAGCGGGGCCCGATGCAGTCACTGTACTGCATTACACCGCGACCTCCTCACAGCAGTCTTTACATGTAAAGTCTGTTTATTTAATCCTCAACCAGTGGCTCTGGTTTGTTAAACTAGTGTAATCGTATGTAGTAGTACTCACTATCAAAGCGGAAGACAGGCTGGCAGTGTAACGTTACTCATTCATTCACGCTCCTCCCACTTCATTAATGAAGCTGGCGGAGCAGGAGCGTGAATAAATGAGTGACGTTACACTGCTGGCCTGCCCGCCGATTTGATAGGGAGTACTACTACAGACGATTACACTAGTTTAACAAACCAAAGCCACTGGTTGAGGATTAATCCTCAACCAGTGTCTCATCCGATATATGTGAGAATCCCTATAACTTCCTCTCGTCTGTTGTGACAGATGCAGTGTGGGGTAATGCTGGGGTCTCCCCTGTCCTTCTCAGAGCCGGGATGAGGAGGTGATGCTCTGGCTGGACGCAGATGGTGTGGAGAACACAACGGCTGGTAGCGAGCAGGGTGCAGACCCTCTCCTCCTCCCGCCCCCGTTACCACAGTGCGCCCGGTACTTTACAGTCTACTTCACACACAATAAAACTTCCCTCTCCTATGCAGTCACATAACCTGAGAAGAGTAAGACACCCGCGCAGCCCCGCCAGCTCCGGGCATCATCGAGCCGGTTACCTGGGCAACCCCGTCACCGCCTCCGGAACTCCCGCCTGTGCCAGATGCTCTGGGCCAATCAACTTCCAAAGCTCAGCCACGAGAGGGGATTCCAGCCAATAACAGCGCACAATGCTGCACATCGCTCGGTGTACTCTACTTGGTCCCTGAGCTGGATGTTGAGGGGTGTAGCGGGTGCCAGTGGACCCCACTGACATAATGGAGTGTGTTACCAGAAAACATGTGTCATCCACATATCACCCCCATAACAGTGTCATCCAAGACCACCATTAGTTCAAAACCCAACAAAAGCACACCTTTTGGTTAAAAATATTTTTTTTCTTATTTCCCCCTCAAAAACCTATCATCAGGTGCATCTTATAAAGAGAAAAATATGGTAGCTGTAAAACTCCGGCCTACCCGTCTATAGAATGGAGCCATGAATGCTGACAATTTAAGTATAACATGAAACCTTGTTGGGAGGACCACACAAAATTGCATTGAAAAGTGGTCTCCTAACAGTGTGGTCTTTTTAAGCAAGATGGTCAGTATGAATAATATTATGGTGGGACAAATTCAGTCACAGGAAATCTGGTCTCGATAATGGGGTTGGTTTTCGCAAAAAAAAAAAAAAAAAGGTCTTTTGAGAGCTTTTGGTGTATTAGGAAATTACAATATTGGTGTTACAGTAGATGGTGAATGTCCATGTGCAACAGTGCAAGTCAACCTCATTGGTCTGACAGGGTGGAAATAGCAAAATGTTGAGTGGTCTACTGACATCAGCGGTGATCTGCAGGGGTATCGCCACAGAGGGTGGATAGGCTGCAGTTGCGCCCACACCCTGACGCTTGGGCCCTCTGCCACACAACAACACACCAGTATTATAAATGGCACATGGTACATGTTAGATTTATTTCACACTGAGATCCAGAAGCAAAGTCAAAGTGGCCTGAAATCTGAGACTTGACCTATCTCAGCAGGCAACTGAAGGAAAGGAAAGCAAATGAGCATATAAGCAACACCAAAACAAGTTGTAATACGCAGCCTTGATCTGAACCCTCCCATAGACTGTGTTTAGGACACAAGTGGATTTATCTCACACAGAAAAGAAGCCGCCAGAAACGCTTTGCTACAGTATGAATAATTGCTTCATTTTGACCTTTCGTCCTGCAACGAAAGCAATTATTGATGTACAAAAATCCAGCATTTTATTTCAGCAATTGTGTCTTGTGTAGATCTGTCCTTGTCTTTAAGAAACTGTAGTGTAAATAAACCGTCTTGTAGAAAAAAAAAAAGTGACATTACAAGACTGTGGGCTGGTGTCATCTGAAAACTGACGTACTATGTAGATAAATGAGGATTTATCTAGACAGCAAGTGCTTATCCACTCAGACTGAAAGATGAATCAAAGGCGTTTTCTAAAAGGGTTGTTTCCAGTATGGAATCCGTCTATTCAGAGCTCTGAATAGGTGTCACCGTTTTATTTACCAACCACACAGAATCAGGAGAACATAAAAGCATGTTCCCTCTGTAGCTACTGCTGCCAATTTCCTGAGATAATGGCTGGTGCGACCGACACGAAACCCGACTTGCTCTTCTAAAATACCCAAAAAATAGCTGATAAAATACAGAAACAGAAATCAACAAAAGGTTTACTGCTCCACAGATTCCAAAATTAATAGCACGGAAGTAAAGATCCACGTAGAGAGAGGTTTGAAATAAATGGTTAAATGCGGAGAACGCATTCCAATAATACTTTGCAGGGGAGCAGACGTTTCAAACTGTCTAGGTTTGTCCTGGAGATATATCAGCAGACAAAGGCTAGTTTACAATGGCCTATATATTGTGGAATCTACTGACAGTCTAAAGTGCTTTTGGCAGAGCTTCGCTTTAAAGGGAATCTGTCACCACCAGCAAGGCTTAAATAAGTACAGTAATACATGTACAGAACACCTGCCTCTGACTCCAGATCAGTAATTTAATGTCCATATAGAGCCCCATTTACCCCACTGTGTGCCCGCAAACCAGGCACGGAAGGCAAGAGGACTCCTTTGCATGCGCACATAATGGAGAGGACTCCAGAAGAAGTCCTCTCTATGTATTTCACTACCAGTTTGGGGAGCACAACAGAAGAATGGGGGTGAGTATCGACATACAAATTACTGATCCAGAGTCAGCGGCAGGTATTCTATAAATTATTGTACTTACTATGGCTTGCCGGACGTGACAGATCCCCTTTAAAGAGGCTGGCAAACAATCGGGGTATTTTTTTAGGCAGCCCCGCTCCTTCCTGGGTAGACCAATAAAGGGAAGCATACTGCTCCCCACCGCTGAGTCTCGACAACTTCCTTCCCAGGGCTTAGCTGCCTCGTTCTGGTCTTCTGCTGTCAACATCTGCTTTAACCAATCGCTGGCCACACGGGTGACCTACTCCCCTTTCATCAAGTGACCAGCTGACATCATGCGAGGAGAGCAGGTAACCACTGTGGCCAGTGACTGGCTGCAGCGGTGTCAAAGCAGATGTTGAGCATCTGAGGCTGGGAAGCGAAGGAGCTGAGACCAAGTGGCAAGGAACCGTATGCATGCTTCACTGTGCAGGTCTTCCAGGGGGTGGAGGGGTGTTGTGGCCAACACCTTTAACAGCATAAAAAGCACATAACGAAAGGCTCCAGGATAGAAATATTAATTGGTACCCAAATTATATTTTTGGTTGCCAAATTAAAAAAATCAACATTACATGTAAAATAAAGAAAGCATTCATGCTAGACAATGGGATGACCGACCTTTGCACTAGACTGTAGGCTTTACAGAAAACCATGTTCTCTACATAGTGGCTACCAGCAGCCACCGCAAGAGGGAGCTTACTGCATACTGTTACATGTAGATTCAATTTAATAGTAATAGTTTACAGAAAGCTCTCTTCAGTGGCACCCTGGGCAATTGGCACCTTTACCGGACTCAAAAGAAGCCAATCTAGGAGCTAAACAGTATTGTTTGGTTGCATTGGCGACTATTTTAGTCATTGTTTGAAGCCCAATAAAAAGTATGGTATATAAAAGAAAATGCACAAAAAACAAGCAAAGTAAACGGAGCAGACATCTTCGATTTAAAGTGTGAATTCCCTTTTCTCACAAAATTGGGTAATTGTACAGAGACAAATGTATATGTATTTCTTGTTGCTGCCTCGCTTTGCAATCTGTAGCAAAAACAGAGGTCAAACTAAAATCCTAGTATAATTAAATCAACCTCAGTGTAGTCAGAACCCCTTTTTGTGAAGTAGTCTGTTCCACAGACATGCCATCAGCAGGGCAGTATTACCCAATAAAATGGATCAGACCAAAGAACACAGATAAAGGAGGGGTTCTGACTACACTAAGAACATTAGTGAAGTCAGTTACGACAATAGATACATGAATAAAGTGCATTACAAAAACCTACATTTCAAATGAGCAAAAACCGTTCTAAAGCTCCAAACCAATCTGTCCGTTCACATCTTCACCAACCGTCTCGACGTGCAGACTTGTCATATCGTTTTGAACATACCATCACCAACACTATACAGACATTACAGTAATCCAATATTTAAAAATCACAGAGTCCCAATTATTACAATTGGTGAAATTTTAAAAGACCATGTAAAGTAAAATGAGAAAGGAGAACCACCTAAAATATACATATCAGAACACGTCATACAGCTCTAAAATGACAATGAACAGTAACAGTTCCCAACCATTCCAACAGACTGCAGACTAGATGCGAGCACCACTAGATTCAGTATCTTAGGTTAGTTTGTATGGACCAATCTATGTTCAGACCAGGAATGTTTGATTGTAGTAACATATAAAGAAACAAGATCACAATCATTGACTCCTGCAGACCCCATCATTTCATGACCTGCAGAAGAACGCTCTGGATGTGATCACTCTAATGAGCATTATTAAAGCAATGAAGGAGATTTACTGAAATACAAAAATAGTGTTCACTCTGAGCGCCATATTTTTCCTGACAAACTTGAGCTAACGTGGTGTTACGTTACAGTAGGTAGGGAAAAGCTGGGTTACATTACCATGGTCATCATAAACATTATTCTGAAAATAAAATAAAAGGCATCTTACCTGCAGTTTGGAGGAGGATCCAGTGTTATTTCCGCAAGTTCTTTCTGAATTCTTAAAAAAAAAAAAAAAAAAAATTGTAAATACAATCATGTCATATGGGATTATGCCTAATACAGGGCATAGAAACAAGACTTAATGTTATATAAAATAAAATATAATATGTTAAATTCCTTTAAAGCAGGTCTGTCACATTGAATACGGTGTCCTATCAGCTGCTATAGTGCAGGAGGAGCTGAAAGGCTTAACAGTATTGTAGGAAAAGACAAAAGGGGTCTTCCAATCTGGACATTCATGGTATATAGATAAGACGTGCCATAATTGTCCGATAGGGGAGAGTCCTGCTAATATCTTAAAAACGTGAAAGGAGAGAAAAACAGGAGGAGTGCGCAGCCACCCCTCTATTTAACCAAATAGCCGAGTGTTGGCTTGGTTATTTTTGGAAGTCCCATAGCATTGAACAGAGAGGACGCCGTACAATTGCAGCATGCTCTATGTTCACAGCAGGGCCCCCATTCTTAACATAAGAGTGGGTCCCAGGGGTGGGACCGTCCTCATTGAACATTCATGGCATAACCTATTGATAAGCCATAAATGTTCAGATGGGACAACCCTTTTACGTAGAACTTGGATTTTTGTTTTTAGCTTGAACCCCCGCTCGCTCATGGCTGGTGAGCAGTACCACTCCGTGACTGAAAGCTCTGCACATTCACACTATGTGATGTCATAGTAATAAGTGTGGAAGTGGAGCACCGCACACTGTAATTACTGGGCAGTCGTAGTCAATAATCGGAAAATTGCGGCACTCCGATTTTGGTTATTTATTGATACAATATCATATAACGTTCATGATCCAGTTACATGTAAGCCAAAATAGATAACCACTCTTGATAATGATGACGACGACCGGATAAATAACCAAAATTGCAAACAATCTGACTGCCGCAATTTTCAGATTATAGTAATAAATGCTGGATTATGAATTGTTCTGGATTAATGGAAGGTCCCAGAAAAGTATATTAAAGGGGGTTTCCCACTAACAAAATTAATAACACTTATTCCCTATCCACAGGATAAGTGTCTGATCGCTGGCATCTCCAGTAATCACAAAAACGGACTTCCGTATGAGACCGGAGTGGTGGTGCAAATGTGTTGGTCATGAATGTGCACCACCACTCCATTCTCATAGAGGTCCCTGGTACCTCAGTTTTCATTATCGCTGGGGGTTCCAGTGGCTGGTCCCCAGTCATTTATTCCCTGTCCTGTGGAACCCCTTTGCTCACAGTAGGAAAAGAATGCCCAGCAGGTGCTGGCTCCACAGTGCGCACTTCTAGCAGACTCGACTGTAAAAACAGGACACTTCCCGGTTTCAGGAAATCCCCACAAACACTTGCCTACTCATTTGCATATATTGTACGAGTTATTAAACTTTTTTCAGTTTTTTTCCTTGCAGTATGATCTGCGACATAGGTAGGATTAAACCTGACTCCACAGGACCTATGTTGGAGTGTCAGCAGTTCAGGGGCCTCAGATCTGCTGACAGACAGATCTGCTAGAAGCCGAATATAAAAGGTTAGGATAAAATACACTACTACCACTAGGGATAATAAACAGAGCAGACTTCTAATTAGTTGCTTTTCAGAAATACACTGCTTCTAGTCTATAAAAATTCCAAGATTATCATGCAGTTCTGTGCTAGATACTATAAAGCTAGATTAATAGATTGCAACTTTATATTGTAAAAAAAAAAAAAAACACACACTTAAAGGCTATATACACCTTCAGGGGTAATTATTTTTATGATTGCATTTTACTCATTTTGGGCTAAATAATATTTTCAATTGGTCTTTATTAAAAAAAAAAAATATTGAGCCTTTCTGTCACACAGGGTTAACTAGCTGTGTGACTGGTACTTTCACGTTGTGCCGGTCATCTAATAAACCATATCTCTAAACTACTAAAAGATCATAAACACTTAGTTAAAGGTTGTATTAGACACCCCGATGATGCAAACGATTGTCGGGAGGGAAGAGGAGGACATGCTATTACATTCAGCGATGTACTCCGTTGAATGGGGAGGAGCGATCGCTATGCCATAGCTCGTCCCCATGCAGGTCAGCTGTATCCCAGCGGCAGATGGCTATTACACAGCGCGATCTGCCGCCGGCACACTGTGATTTTTAAGCATGCATTGCCCGATGAGCGTTTGCTCGTTCATCGGGCATTTGGAGGCAGTACTAGATGATTTAGATAAAACAGAAAGTCAGTCCTGTGTCCCAACACGGACAGTTACTTGCGCTGCTGCTGGTCCCGGGTTAGTGTGGTAGGTTTCACACTGGCAAAGTCAAGTAAATAGGTTTTGGAACCGCGCTGCTGGAAACTATATATTCCGGTCACAGGTGGATGGTACAAGGGTGTCAGCCCCTCTCCTCGACAACCAAAGGATACGGTCCTCCCAGACCTCCTCCTCTACAAGATTTAAGGAGATAGGCAAGATAGTGAAGCACCCTTGAGAATATTATTCTAAAAGGTTTTATTCTACTTACAACAGGTCAGTAGACAAAAGGCATAAAAATACAAAGTGATCGTCACGTTCCTGCCCGACCCGCGTTTCGATACCTCGCTTCTTCATCGCCCTTGAAGAAGCGAGGTAGCGAAACCCGGGTCGGGCAGGAACGTGACGATCACTTTGTATTTTTATGCCTTTTGTCTACTGACCTGACCTGAAAGTATCCTTATTCTCACATATCATTCTGCATACAACACTGAGGCGCTCAGCTGGTAGACCGCTGTAGTGCACTGGCGAGAAAGTCCTCGGGAGGTCTGCAAATATTTATTAGACATAAATGGTGCATGTATATTTATAATGTAAGGTTGAATAAATATTATGTTCCAGACGTTCATTCTCAGTTACACAGTTCATTCACAGCAGCATTCGTAATTGTCCATTCCTAAACACATGCAATTATGGAATTTTGTCCTTTTAAAAATAGATTTTTCATATTATTTTAAACTTTGGAAAACAAAAATATCTATTTTATGCTGTTTTAATGAGAACTTTAGTAATAATATACGCACTATGGGGGTCATTTACTATTCTGATATACGCCTAAATTTCGCGCAGATGGCTGCGCAATTCGCCCCGCTGCTCACGCCAGGTCTAAAATTGTGGGTGTGGGCGAAGGGGACAGGACGGGCTGTTTCAGGCGTAGAAAAAGGTCTAAATGTAAGACAGCGTGGAAGCAGCTTACATTTAGAACTGGATCTGGATGCACCTCTTCACAACTTCAGCAGATCCACGGCCAGTTTAGGGCTTTATTAAGAACGGCGTCTAAAACGTCGGTCTTGATAAATGTGCCCCTATATTATTAAGTGAAACCCAACAGTAAAGCCATATAATGAATATTTAAAGCCTAGGGAACGTGTCTGCAGAATCAATGCTAGTAAACCTAGCATACTGCCTGGTGGGGTTGCTCCTGCTGATTAAAACTTTACCTGTCTTGTGGAAATCAGTTTCAGCATTCTAGAGCTAAAATAATTTTATTCTTTATGTAATTTAGAGCTTTAGTGCACCAAGGGCTGTGACCAGCCCTGGAAAGATGAGGAGCGGAGGTGCGTGGAGGGGCTAGCGTCTGCCCCTCAATGCACTGAAGCTCTCATTTCCATAAAGAATAAAAGGAACGCCATAACCGATTTTCACAAGATAGGTATCATTTTAATCAGCAGGATCAAACCTACCAGGCATAATGCCTGGTTTCATAGGGTTGATCCAGCTGAAAGGTGATTTTAAAAGGAAAATGGTCATATCCATTATGCTGCCCTCACTGAGTAGTGATAGACACACTGATTTCTGCGGTCTGTTACCCATATGGTAATGTAAAGTAGCTGCCAAGAATGTAGTTTAATGCTGCCAAAACATGCCTGATAAGGGTCATGGGCCGCCAGAGAAGAGTACGGGTTAGGGTAGGTTCACACACAGTTTTTAGAGGAAGTTTTGAAGCAAATTTTCCTGCAGGTTTTTCAGCCAAAGCCAGAAGCGGATTCGAACGGAATTAGAAATATAAAAGGAAGGACTTATACTTCTCATTACTGCTCGATCCACTTCTGGCTTTGGCCGAAAAACCTGCAGGAAAAACTACCTCCCAAAAACTCTGTGTGAACCTACCCTTAGTCATGAGCTCCAGCTCCCCTGTCCACCTCACAATGATCAGCCGTTTTCTATTAGTTTATCCCTAGGAGAAAACGGTCGTTCAGTGGCAGGTGGGCGGGGAGAGAGGGAGCTCATGAATAAGCCGGACTCTTCCCTGGCAGCAAGGGACTCTTCTCAGACGCATGTCGCCAGCATTACATTGTTGAACAGATAAGTGACAGACCACTGAAATCAGCATATCTTTCACTCCTTTATGCTGCTCTCCGTGAGGGTCCCCTTTAAACGTATCTGGATCGTATAGAGCTGAAACTACATAAATATATGATTAAATACATAAATACAGCATTCTTGAACAAAACAAAGTGAACAGAAGGGGAAATGTATCAAACGGGGGTAAAGAAAAACTGGCTTAGTTGCAGATACAACCAATCAAATTCCACCTTTCATTTTTCAAAGGGGCGGAGCACTGAAAAATGAAAGGTGGAATCTAATTGGTTGCTAGGGGCAGTTTTACGTTATACCAGTTTGCTAAATCTCCCTCAGTGGATTTTGATCCTCTGGGGATAAAGGGCATATTAGACTGCAAGATTATCGGCAAATTATCATGAACAAGCTCTTTCTCAATAATTGGCTCGTATAATCAAGCGACCGATCAGCTGATGAAAGATTAAAGGGGTTATCCAAGGCCTATAATGCCCCCCCATATGCCCGGGCCCCTCACACAGAAAGTACCTCCTTCGCTCCCCAGCACCCGCTTCACTTCTGATCTCTGAGCCAATAGCAGGCTGCGGCGGGAACAAGCCTCCCGGTGATGCTAGGGGGGCTCGTTTCTGCAACCCCCTAACCGCCCCCCCCCCCCCCAGCCTCCTTCCCCCCCAACCTCCTTCCCCGCCGTCGCCGGATGTTTTCATCCGCGTAACAGGGAGATGCAACAGCGGCCGTGGGTGATGGGGAGCGAGGTAAGTACTGTCTGTGTGAGGGGCATTATAGGCCATGGATAACCCCTTTAAGTAATCTTGAGAGACAACTACCTGATTCCACAATTTTATTGCTAGCCTGTAAAACTATTACTATTGTGGATAGGGGATAACTTCCTCAAACCCCTTTAAGAGGAAACTACACAAACACACTAAATGGCAATAAACCGGATCCAGGTACCCTAGTGCTGGCTGTGTAATACATATCCATTATAACATGAACATCCAGAGGGCATAACACATATCTATTCTAAAATAATAAACACTACTTTAAATGAACCATGTCTGTGTCCAATATATGTACACATGTAATATTTATGATGGCGGTTCAAGTACTATATACTTCTATGCATTCATTAACTAGTCACTGGGATGAATCAAAGTGCTATTGTCTGCAGAAAATGGATAATGGAAACCGTCTGCATCAAATGTTCTTCCCGTCTGAAAAGGAAAAGTTCTAGAGAAGCATAACAAATGAGAACAATTACAAGTAATAAGTACAGCACTAACTAAAACCTCCAGCCTCAGATTTCAGGGCTGAAACCTGGGACAATTGAAGAACATTTTTACCGAAAATAAACCCCAGGAGGTATATCTTCTGCTCGTTTATGGAGTGATCTACCTTACACAGCGACATAGTATGCATGAAAAAAGAGAAAAGTCCATCAAGTTCAACCAAGGGATGGGTGAGCATGTGAATTAAGGAAAGCGGAGGGAGAGACTAGACTTCTACACATTTCCATACATGGTATTTAATTCTAAGAATTCATCTAATCCTTTTTAAAACTGTCAACTATTCCTAGAGTGACCACCTCCTGAGGTGGACTATACCTCGGTGTTAAAGAGAATTTGCCACCAGTTTAATGCTGCCCTATCCGAGAGTAGCATACACTGTTGACTGAAACCTTTAGCAGAATGCTGGGTGACTTCCTTACTTGACTTGACCCAGCTGTCCTGCTAAAACCTCCATCGAATAGCTCCAGCTCTAGAGCTCTTCAATACATAGTATGCGCCAGAGAGTCCTCATATTTATAAGCTCCTTGCTCTCCCCACCCCCACAGGTGAATGAATGCAATAGGAAAATAGCTGTCAATTGGCGGTACCAGCGGCAGACTGGCCATAGACCCTACAGGGAAATTTCCCGGAGGTACGATGCCCAGTGGGCCACTCAAGGCCTCCTCATGGCCACCAGCCGCGTACATAAAGATCTGATGCTCTCAGGATTAAGTAATGTAGGAACATCAGGCACAGGTGCCCTCCTGAAATCAACTGTATTTCTATACTCAGTAGTAATACAGCTGAATACTATGACAAGGGTGTCGGCATTTTGTGCTGCACTGTGGCATTTGGTTTTGCTGGGGCAGTTCTTTTGCTCTGTATTGGGGTATTTGGTTGTGCTGGGGCAGTATTTTGTGCTGCACTGTGGTATTTTGTTCTGCACTGGCCCCGACTACTTGCGTTTGCCCTGCCTACCTGTGTTATCCCACCTTCTGTTAGTTTGGACCCCCTCTACAACAAGGGGCCACTTTTCGTTTCCAGTCTGCCCCTGGGCGGGATGGAGAGCCAGGATCTCCTGGATAGGAGGACTTCCAACCTTGTGCAGAATGCCGAGCATGGCCCACGTTGAAGCTTGTCAATGCAGATTTCAACTTAAGTAAGTGACCCAACTGGTATTCTTCACCAGTTTATGCTGCCCTCAGATGGCGACACATTCCCTTTAAGGGTATGTCCCCATGGATCGGATTTGCGCGTCATTGACATGGGTCAAATACTCTTGTGCGGCAAATCTGCAGTATTTTACGGAAACAGTAAAGTGCGATTTATAAGAAAATTCATCCACATGCTGCTGCTAAAAATCTGCAGTGTAAAGTTACCTGCAGGGTGGATTTTAAATCCACAGCCTGTCAATTTATGGTGCAGATTTCACCCTCTGCAATGCAAAGAGTTAAAACCAGGGCAAATCCAAAGTAAAATCAAATGGATTTTGCCACTGATCCATAGCAGATTTTGCTGTGGAAAAGCAGCACAATCCACAGTGGAAATTCTGCCCAAAGTGGCCATATCCTAACATAGCTCCATACCCTTTATATTCAGAACGGTATATAACTATACAGATTGGCCACCGGGCAGTCTCATACAGGTTAGGTCGAAATCCCATTTCTAGTCTGCAGATGATAAAATCCTGGTAGAATACATGTGCCTGGAGGAATTCTCCAACAACATATGACGGATGATGAATGAAGAGACCATGGCACAGCAGGTGGCGGTATATGCTTCCAGCTGCTTCGCGCAGCGCTGCCCTCAGAATTTAGTTTCTAATCAATCACATCATCATCGCATCAGGGAGGAGGAGGCAGCAATCCCTGGGCATGGATTACCATGAAGATATCCCATGACGTGAACCATGCCTGCGCCAGGAACAGAACACCAATCCGGTAAGATTTCATGGACATCCTATCCTTTTATTTTATGTTTGTACTTTTTGCATCTCAGAATTTTCCGAATGACTTAATAGCAACTGGGAAGATCTAGAAATAAGGCGGCAGTCACTTTCTGCTTCTACGTACGGAAAATCTGTCATATGTGTCTATAGGTCACAATCCTCATGATAAATGTCTCCGATAATACAGGCGGCCATAAAACAGACGACACGTGTTGTTAGCTGCGAGCTCTTAAGCATCTGCTGCAGCTTTCGTATAATAAAATCCTATTGTTAGCCGTGACTAATAAGACAAGGCCGGGGCAAGACAAAATTCATACGGGTCACAGCTGCTTGAAGTATAGGACACAAGTCACTAGGGACAGTTGTTTTAGGAGCGTCTTATGTCAGTTTTTAACTTAGGAAAAATTGGTAGCAACTGTACTGACAGATAACAGCTCTACCGCCAGCAGTACTAGGGACAGGCGAGGTGGACAGGTACCGCCTTCTGTGTCTGGATGGGTTTATACAGTGTGGACAAATCAGAATAAAAAAAAGTGTATTGTAAAAAAAAGAAAAATTGCCACGTTCTACAATACGGTAATTTCCCTTGAAAGTTTTACATGTCAAATGTCAAAATGTTTCACCTGTAAAATACACTTGAGCAATCATGCATTGCTCGTTTCCATGGTTACGACCACCCTACAATCCAGCAGCAGTGGCCGTGCTTGCACACTGTAGGAAAAAAAAATCACTAGCCTCCCTGGTGGCCGGGACAGTGGGACCACACATAGGCTAGTGCTTTTTCCTACAGTGTGCAAGGAAGACCTCCACTGATGGATTACAGAGTAGTCGTAGCCATGGAAACGAGCAGTGTACAATGTGATGGAAAAATGAATGCAGCCAGCAAAGGAAGCAATATGGACAATCACAATACATTAGTAAGTGCCTTGTATTAACTTCCTCTACATGATACATGTTATCTGCTGGAGTGAGACAACCTGCAGTTATGTATATGGTCAGCTTTAGCTAATGGCGTCCCATACCATGATAACTAGTGTTGGTCCTTTAGGTCTCCACACTATGCAGTAGGTATTCGCCAGCCCTCCTGTGAACTCCGATGCGGTCATCATTAATACTACAGCAGGACCCGCTTTCATCACTGAACACAACTGCTCGCCACTGATGGCCACATCAGAGTTCGAGAGAGAGAGCTGGAAAGCACCTACTACTGTCATCATGCATAGTGCGGAGACACCCAGGACCAACACCGGGTGTCATGGTGTGGGGTGCCATTAGCTACCATGCCTATTCCCATCTGGTATTTGTGGAGGAACACTGACCAGCCTTTTGTATTTTCAGGACATCGTGGAACCAGTCCTAGTGCGTTTTGTGACTCGGTCAGGAGATTTGGTATTCCATTAGGATAACCCCCGCTCACACACTGCCCGCACTAAATAATATGCCCTTCAGGGTATCCAGCAGCTTCCCTGGCCAGCTCAATCATCAGATCTCTCCCCTCTGAGAACATCTAGGACTGGGACAACAGATCTTCCATGCACAGCAGCCGACAACCACCTTGGTTGAACTACATGTCCAAATTGAGAGAGCTTGAAATGACATAAACAGGAGGATATCCAGCATCTATATGACCATTACCACGCCAGAGTGGAGGCCTGTATCGGAACAAGTGAAGATGCCAACCAGTATTAATGTGACCCTGGTTCAACATATATGGCTCATTTCACATGGGCGAGTTTTCCGCGCGGGTGCTATGCGTGAGGCGAACGCATTGCGCCGGCATGGAATCCGGCCCTATTCATTTCAATGGGGCTGTGCACATGAGCGTTGTTTTTCACGCATCACTTCTGCGTTGTGTGAAAATCGCAGCATGTTCTATATTCTGCATTTTTCACGCAGCCCTGGCCCCATAGAAGTGAATGGGGCTGCGTGAAAAACGCATTGCATCCGCAAGCAAGTGTGGATGCGATGCATGCATTTTTCACTGATGGTTGCTAAGAGATGTTGTTTGTAAACCTTCAGGTTTTTTTCACGCGCGTGAAAAAAACGCATCAAAATGCATTACACCCGCACAGAAAAAAAAACTGAATAACTGAACGTAATCGCAGACAAGACTGACTTATTTTGGTACCAAAATCGCACGTTTTTAACTGAACGCACCCTTAAAGCACCCTGAGCCTTTCGTCACGCCGGTGTGAACCCAGAATCAATATAAAGGGGGCACCACCTTGGCTGTGTGATTAATGATCAAGCACCGCTAGCGGTTTATACTTTGTAAATCTCAGCTCAATCGCATTAAGTTTTCCAGGTATTCCTTTGTCATTTACTGGATTTAAAACAACAACAACAACATTCTCAGTGTTTTCCTTTTAAAAAATATTAATGGCTGAACAAGGAATTTAGCATTTTCCGTGAAGCTGCTTGCTACAGCGTAGCCATCATTGGCAAATGTACAATATCAAAGCAGCAAGAATGTTTTCCAAACCATCTATGTAATAAGGGTGTGCACATATGGCTGAACAGCCCCTTTAAGAATACAGATGTATGCTTTTGGCTTTCCATACAAGTCAATGGAGTAGATCTCGGGCATCTCAATAGAAATAAATGAATAAATAAAATATATGGATAACTGGGATTAATGAAATTCAGAACATAGCGCTATTTTTGTAGCCTTTGTATACATTCACCTAAACAGTGTACCTAAACCAAAAGCTTTAGGATAATCAATGATTGAACTAAATATACTCAGCTCATCTTGGACGTATAAAACAGAAACAAATCACCTTTATGTCCTCAGGCCCCATGAACCGGAGCTGAAGTAATAAACTGCAGAAATGAGCTGGATTTTTTATGCTGCTTTTAATATTATTTCTCCATGTTTTATTTTATGTAACAAAAACTCTTTATGAAAAAAACCCCCAAAAAAATAAAAAAAAACACAGTGGCGTCATGCTATGTGCACACCCTTATTACATCGATGTACGAGATCACGCTTGGACATTATACATTTGCCAAGGATGGCTACACTGTTCGCTAGCTGCTAAGGATAGGTCATCAATATCAAATTTGCGGGGGTCCGACACCAGGCACCCCCCGCCGATCAGCTGTTTGAAAAGAAGGCGCGGGTCGTGCCAGTGCTGCCTCCTCTTCATTGATTACCTGCCGTCACGTCTGAAGCGGTGAGCAGGTGTAATTACACCCAAACCGTCCCATTCATTTCAAGAAGAAATAGAAGTGTATAGGAACGAGCTGTCCCATTGAAATGATTGTAATTACACATGCTCACGGCTGCAGATGATCTAGCAGGTCATCAATAAATATAACCTAGAAAACCCCTTTAAACTGAGTTTTTGGAACATTGCAGCCACTCTGACCGCCTTTCTACTAACTTGTTATTCCGCCGAGATCCCGCGCCTGCGCAGTCAGTCCGTGGGCCGGCGCATGCGCACTGCGATGCCCATTCCTTGTATGGCATCACAGTAACTATTGCGGATGCGCCGGCTAACGGCGCGAAGCCGTCGCATGCGCATTAATTACTGTGATGCCATACAAGGAATGGGCATCGCAGTGCACATGCGCCAGCTGACAGACAGAGTGCGCAGGCGCGGGATCTCGGCGGAATAACAAGTTAGTAGAAAGGCGGTCAGAGGGAAAGGATGGGCGGGCGGAGGGTAGGAAGGGGCGGGGGGACGCAATGAAAAGGCTGAGCAAGCAGGGCACCTACGAGCGTAACGCCGCCCCTGGGCACTTGCGAGCCCTCATTTGCATAAGTTATAAAGATCGTTTTTGATGGTTCTACAAGTCCAGGATTGATGCCAGAGGTAATGTTTTTATTAAATGTAAGCATGCTAGGGAGCTATGGGAAGGGTTAAAAAAGTGAAATGCTGATGACAGACTCCCTTTAACTATAATCTGGGGGGAGGGTGGGGGGGGTCATACTAATAAGGGGGTAGATAGAGAGTGGGATATAGTAGGGGATAGTGGTGATTTAGTGGGGGCTGGGGTTAGTGAGGAAAGTAGGGAGAAGACTGCGCAGAACTATACACTGATGAAAAATAGAACTGCTGGTAACAAGTCTAGCTAGCAAAATGGGGGAGCTGGAGGCTATGGTACTAGAAGAGCACATAGATGTAGTTGGTGTGGCTGAGACATAGTTGGACTCTTCTCATGACTGGGCTGTTAATATTGAGGGTTTTACACTATTTAGGAAAGATAGGGTCAATAGAAAAGGTGGTGGCGTGTACCTGTATGTGAGGAGTGATCTGAAGACAAGTGTGAAAGAGACAATTGTGGGTGAGGATGGTGAGGATGTGGAAACCTTATGGGTGGAAGTTCAAAGGGATATAAACACTGAAAAAATAATACTTGGTGTAATCTATAGACCCCATAACATCACAGAGGAGATAGAAACGCAACTGTATAACCAAATAGAGCGGGCGGCACAGGCTGGTACAGTGGTCATAATGGGAGATTTGAACTTCTCAGACATTGACTGGGGTCATGATTCTGCCTCAACCGTAAAGGGGAGAAGATTGCTAAACTTACTGCAGGACCACTTTATGGGCCAGTTTGTAGAATCTCCCACTAGGGGCAATGCCCTGTTGGATCTGGTAATCTCTAATGATGCAGAACTTGTTGGAAATGTTACTGTTCGAGAAACACTAAGTAAAAGTGACCACAATTTTATTATATTCCCCCTAAACTATGAGAAGCAAACTCTGTCAGGCAGAGCAAAGACACTGAATTTTAAAAAGGCTAAATTTCCCTGGGTTGAGGGCAGCATTTCAGGGCATAGACTGGGAGCAGCTACGGTCACATAATAAGGCCTCTTGCACACGAACGTTGTGCATCCGTTACGTGCATTGCGGACCCGCCGTATGCGGGCCTTAATACGGCCAGGGGCACACAACGTTCGTGTGCAAGAGGACTCATACTGAGGATAAATGGGAGAGCTTTAAATCCACAATGAGTAATTGCACAAAAAAATGTATTCCTTTAGATAACAAGTATAAACGGCTAAAATTAAACCCCCCATGGCTTACAGCTGATGTAAAAAGGGCAATAAATGACAAAAAGCGCATTTAAAAAAATACAAATCTGAGGGTCAGCTGTATCCTTTGAAGTTTACAAAGGACTTAATTATATCTGTAAAAGGGAGATCAAATTTGCAAAAAAATACAAAACGAACAGCAGGTGGAAAAAGAGAGCAAAACAAATCCCAAATAATTATTTAAATATATAAATGCTAAAAAACCAATGTCTGAGCAGGTAGGTCCCCTAAATAATGATAAAGGGGGGTTAGTCACTGAAGATAAAGAAAAGGCAGAGTTACTAAATGGGTTTTTTCACTTTGTATATACAAAAGAAGAAAAAGGAGTGTTTCTGGATTTTGCAAAGGCTTTTGATACTGCTCCTCATAGACGTTTAATAGGTAAGGTAAGGCAGGGCTCGACAAATCCCGGGCGCCAGGGCGACCAGGAATTTGGTCCTGGCGCTTGGGTATTTGTCAGCCCGTTTTCAAAGATGCGCTCGGCGCGCACCATGGTTTCCTGAGCCGGCACAGTGGAGAAGGAGAGGAGTCCCTCCCTCCCCACTGTGCGCGGCTGCCGCTGGCCACTAAGAACAGAGTAGGAGGAGAAGGGGAGGGACTGTGGCCACTGCGCCACCAATGAATGTGCTGGCCATATCCCGGCCCCTATGACTGCACACTGTGATCCGCGTGATTAACCCCTCAGTTGAGGGGTTAATCGCGCGGATCACAGAGTCCTGTCAGAGCCTGGTCGGGTGCCGGGAATGTTTGTCTGCATTGGTGGCAGTGGCCACAGGGTCCCCCTCCTCCTCCTCCCCCCATCATTGGTGGCAGTGGGCAGTTCAGATCGGAGTCCCAGCAGTGTAATGCTGGGGCTCCGATCGGTTACCATGGCAGCCAGGAGTCACGCTACTGAAGTCCTGGCTGCGATGGTATGTTAGTGAGCAGCATTATACTCACGTGCGCCGTGGCCGCCGGGCGCTCCTTCTTCTGTCTGTGCGGCTCATTGCTAATGCTTATAGCATTAGCAATGCGCCGCACAGACCTATGAGAAGAAGGAGCTCCCGGCGATCATGGCGCACGTGAGTATAATGCTGCTCACTAACATACCATCGCAGCCAGGACTTCAGTAGCGTCCTGGCTGCCATGGTAACCAATCGGAGCCCCAGCATTACACTGCTGGGACTCCGATCAGAACTGCCCACTGCCACCAATGATGGGGGGAGGAGGGGGACCCTGTGGCCACTGCCACCAATGATTAATACTGGGGAGGGAGGGGGGTGGGTTTGTTACCAGAGGAAGCTGATAAGAGGGAGGGGCTGATCAGAGGCTGGGGGGGCTGATCAGAGGCTGGGGGGGCTGATCAGAGGCTGGGGGGGCTGATCAGAGGCTGGGGGGGCTGATCAGAGGCTGGGGGGGCTGATCAGAGGCTGGAGGGGCTGATCAGAGGCTGGAGGGGCTGATCAGAGGCTGGAGGGGCTGATCAGAGGCTGGGGGGGCTGATCAGAGGCTGGGGGGGGCTGATCAGAGGCTGGGGGGCTGATCAGAGGCTGGGTGGGGCGGCTGATCAGAGGCTGGAGGGGCTGATCAGAGTCTGGCTGCCATGGTCAGCTCCCTGCTGTTGTGTGCACAAAGCACAGGGCAGCAGGGAGAGTGTAAAGTCCTATTCACCCTGATAGAGCTTTATTAGGGTGAATATATGACAAGGGTTCTAGCCCTTAAGGAGGCTAATAGTTATTAAATAAAAAGTAAAAAAAAAAAAAAAAAGTTTAAACACCCCCCCCAAATATAGAAAACAATATATTGCGATATATATCGCACATGCTAAAAATTATATCGCAATATAGATTTTATGACGCGGCTCCGCCTGGCTCCTAACTTTTTTAGCTGGCTCCTAGATTCGAAGGAAATTTGTCAAGCCCTGAGGTAAGGTCTACAGGTTTGCAAAGCATAGTTTGTAATTGGATTGAAAACTGGCTGAAGAACCGTGTCCAGAGAGCTGTGGTCAATGATTCCTATTCAGATGGTCCCGGGTTATAAGTGGTGTAAGATTCAGTGCTGGGTTCTCGATTTAATTTATTTATTTATGATATTGACGACGGGATTAATAGCACCATTTCTATTTTTGCAGATGACACTAAGCTGTGTAGTACTGTGCAGTCTATGGAAGATGTCCATAAACTACAAGCTGACTTGAACACTCTGAGTGATTGGGCATCAACTTGGCAAATGAGGTTCAATGTGGATAAATGTAAAGGTATGCATCTTAGGGCTCTTTCACACTTGCGTTGTCCGGATCCGTCGTGTACTCCATTTGCCGGAATTCCCTACTACACTTTACCATGGCTGCCAAGACGCTAAAGTCCTGGCAGCCATGGTAACCATTCAGAAAAAGCTAAACGTCGAAACGACGTTTAGCTTAAGGCCGGATCCGGATTAATGCCTTTCAATGGGCATTAATTCCGGATCCGGCCTTGCGGCAAGTGTTCAGGATTTTTGGCCGGAGCAAAAAACGTTTTCTCCGGCCAAAAAACGTTCCGGTCCGGAACTGAAGACATCCTGATGCATCCTGAACGGATTTCTCTCCATTCAGAATGCATTAGGATAAAACTGATCAGGATTCTTCCGGCATAGAGCCCCGACGACGGAACTCTATGCCGGAAGAAAAGAACGCAGGTGTGAAAGAGCCCTTAGTAGTAATAAATCTCTGTGCTTTATATGTCCTAGGGCAGTGGTGGCGAACATATGGCACGGGTGCCAGAGGTGGCACTCAGAGCCCTCCCTGTGGGCACCCACGTCCTGGAAAAAGTCTAATATGCCTTAGACTTTTCCTGCCATTCATCAGCGCAGGGCGCACTATGAACACAGGCAGCACACTGAATGTAGGCAGGCTATTATAGCTAAGTGATAAAGTACATGGAAGATACACTATATTGGACTGTAGTATTCAGGGTAAATTGCCGTGTTGGCACCTTGTGATAAATAAGTGGGTTTTGGGTTGCAGTTTGGGCACTCGGTCTCTAAAAGGTTCGCCATCACTGTCCTAGGGGATGTAACACTGGGGGAGTCACTTAGAGAAGGATTTAGGTGTCCTTGTAGGTCATAGATTGAATAACAGCATACAATGTCAATCAACTGCTTCTAAGGCCACCAGGATATTGTTAAGCATTAAACGAGGGCAGGGATGTAGTACTACCACTTTACAAAGCGCTGGTGCGGCCTCATCTGAAATATGCAGTCCAGTTCTGGGCACCAGTCCATAGAAAGGATGCACTGCAGCTGGAAAAAGTAGAGGAGAGCAACTGAACTGATAAGGGGCCTGGAGGGTCTTAGTTAGGTCTTATTTAGTCTTGAGAAAAGATGCTTAAGGGGGACATGATTAACCTATACAAATATATAAATGGGCCATACAAAAAATACGGTAAAAAACTGTTCCATATAAAATGCCCTCAAAAGACAAGGGGCACTGCATCCGACTGGAGAAGAAAAAGTTTAGTCTCCAGAAGCGTCAAAACTTCTTTACTGTAAGAACTGTGAATCTGTGGAATAGACTTCTCCAGGACGTGGTCACAGCAGGAACAGTGGACAGTTTTATAAAGGGTTCAGATGAATTCTTAAAGTAAATGACATTAATGCTTATGAAAATGTGTAGAAATCTGAGTCTCCCTTCCTTCTGGGGTTAACAGCCCCATCTATCTCTTGGTTGAACTTGCTAGTCTTTTTTCAACCGTAGTAACTATGTAAAATTCATTGACTTTAACGTTGCAAAAAAAAAAAAAACCACACACACAAAGCTCCTTTCTGTCATTCTCTCCTGTAAATAAACAGAAACATGACGGAATGGAGTCAAACTAATTAATGGAAACATTTTTCTCAGTTTTTTCTGTTCTTTAACAGAACAGAAAAAAAATCATTAGTGCTGATGTGAACTTAGCAAGAGAGCTTTTAGGGGTTCTTTTTGTCACATCCCATTTTTGTAAAAAATTGTGCCATTTAAACTGATTTAAGGGGAACCAGTCACCACAAAAATGCAATGTAAGGTACAGGCAGCAGGTTATAGTGCAGGAGGAGCTGAGCAGACTGATATATAGTTTTGTGAGAAAATATTCAGTAAAACGTATAATTTATACATTTAAATTCCTGCTCATTCTGGACTTTGAAGTCGTGGAGGCGGTCCTATCAGTGATTGACAGCTATCTGTGTATGCACAATCACTGATAGGACCGCCTCCATGACTTCTAAGTCCAGAAGGAGTGGGAATTTAAATGAATAAATTGTAAGGTTTTATTGAATCTTTTCCCACAAAATTATATATCAATCTTCTTAGCTCGTCCTGCTCTACAATATGCTCAAACACCATGTTTGATGTGACAGGTTCTCTTTAAAATGGATTCTAATTCAGATTACTGATTCTAATTTAGAAAAATGAATACATTATATCCTAACAAAGGTGGTTGATCATTTGCGACATTCACATTATACTAGCCTTGCTGTTTTCTTTTCATATAAATGTTCCACGTGATTTTGACCTTGTAGCATCGTTCACATTTATAAAATTATACTATCCATCAGCCAGCAAATAATCCATGAACCCATCAGGTTTAGGACACTGATCTGGACATAGAGGTGAGTCAGCTTCCTATGACTAACTGGTTAGGAATCACTGGACTAAAGCATGCACATAACAGAGTGTGATTATTATACCTAATATACAGCAAACGCTCCACTGATAACATACAGGTCACTCGTCACACTTGTCACAAGTACTTTCTAAAACCTCAGTCACTTCAGAAATGTAAAAATGCTGACAAACCATAAATATATATGACAGTCTGCCCATTACTGCAGTGTACGGATTAGAGGAGATGTTCAGACTATTTCCATCCTAGACGCTTTAGGAGTGACAAGAGGAAAACGAGAGGGTATATAGCAGCTACAAGGTCGACTTTTACCTATCATTAGGATAGGCAATCAATATCAGTGTCAGTACGGAGGAAGGCATTGGGGTTGTGATGCTAATCTTGGAGGTCATGTGTAGTAGAGCTATGCGTGTCATAACAAACAGACCGGATGTGACACAAGTGAGTTGTGTAATTATATGGAGGCAATAGAGTACAGGAGAGAAGGGCCGTTCTGTTCCTATGTACACTGCTCATAAAAATAAAGGAAACACAAAAATAACACATCCTAGATCTGAATTAATTAAATATTCTTCTGAAATACTTTGTTCTTTACATAGTTGAATGTGCTGACAACAAAATCACACAAAAATAAAAAAATGGAAATCAAATTTTTCAACCCATGGAGGTCTGGATTTGGAGTCACACTCAAAATTAAAGTGGAAAAACACACTACAGGCTGATCCAACTTTGATGTAATGTCCTTAAAACAAGTCAAAATGAGGCTCAGTAGTGTGTGTGGCCTCCACGTGCCTGTATGACCTCCCTACAACGCCTGTGCATGCTCCTGATGAGGTGGCGGACGGTCTCCTGAGGGATCTCCTCCCAGACCTGGATTAAAGCATCTGCCAACTCCTGGACAGTCTGTGGTGCAACGTGACGTTGGTGGATAGAGCAAGACATGATGTCCCAGATGTGCTCAATTGGATTCAGGTCTGGGGAACGGGCGGGCCAGTCCATAGCATCAATGCCTTCGTCTTGCAGGAACTGCTGACACACTCCAGCCACATGAGGTCTAGCATTGTCTTGCATTAGGAGGAACCCAGGGCCAACCGCACCAGCATATGGTCTCACAAGGGGTTTGAGGATCTCATCTCAGTACCTAATGGCAGTCAGGCTACCTCTGGCGAGCACATGGAGGGCTGTGCGGCCCTCCAAAGAAATGCCACCCCACACCATTACGGACCCAATGCCAAACGTTCTCCACGGCATCTCAAGACTCTGTCACATGTTCTCAGTGTGAACCTGCTTTCATCTGTGAAGAGCACAGGGCGCCAGTGGCGAATTTGCCAATCTTGGTGTTCTCTGGCAAATGCCAAACGTCCTGCACGGTGTTGGGCTGTAATCTCAACCCCCACCTGTGGACGTCGGGCCCTCATATCACCCTCATGGAGTCTGTTTCTGACCGTTTGAGCAGACACATGCACATTTGTGGCCTGCTGGAGGTCATTTTGCAGGACTCTGGCAGTGCTCCTCCTGTTCCTCCTTGCACAAAGGCGGAGGTAGCGGTCCTGCTGCTGGGTTGTTGGCCTCCTACGGCCTCCTCCACGTCTCCTGATGTACTGGCCTGTCTCCTGGTAGCGCCTCCATGCTCTGGACACTACGCTGACAGACACAGCAAACCTTCTTGCCACAGCTCGCATTGATGTGCCATCCTGGATAAGCTGCACTACCTGAGCCACTTGTGTGGGTTGTAGACTCCGTCTCATGCTACCACTAGAGTGATAGCACCGCCAGCATTCAAAAGTGACCAAAACATCAGCCAGGAAGCATAGGAACTGAGAAGTGGTCTGTAGTCACCACCTGCAGAACCACTCCTTTATTGGGTGTGTCTTGCTAATTGCCTATAATTTCCACCTGTTGTCTATCCCATTTGCACAACAGCATGTGAAATTGATTGTCACTCAGTGTTGCTTCCTAAGTGGACAGTTTGATTTCACAGAAGTGTGATTGACTTGGAGTTACATTGTGTTGTTTAAGTGTTCCCTTTATTTTTTTTGAGCAGTGTATAAAAGCTATGCGGGGTGTGATATGTTCCGGACATGAGCAGGTTAAATAGGAAAACTGTCATAATGTGGAGGTTCTATCTTGCAGACCCTCCGATGACGTAATATGAAATTAGTGCTAGGGAGGGAATATGGAAACGTCAATCAACTGCTTTACAATTCTATTGATTGTGACACAGATATATTCTACCGAAATAAAGTTTATGCCATGTGATTGGTGTTATGTTTATGTCCCACGTGTATGGTATTTAAATCTGTATGTCTGTGTAATTGTATTTTATGGCTTGAGAAGGCATGTAATAAGCCAAAACGTCACTAGTTTTGTACATGTTGGATATCCAAAAAAAGCTGAAGGATGAAGATGCTTTTTTTGTACAATTATTCCGGCTAACTGGGTGGGATGAGCCTGACTGCTAGAAGCTGTTGCATCAAGGATCGTTTATGGGAAGTCAGTGCTGTCCTTAAATATTTGTAACTATCCTAGGGATAGGTCATCATATCTAGAGCCCAACAACCCCTTTAAGTGGGTGTAAAGGGGGGGGCGGAGCTAGCGCCGGACTGTGATGGCCGCATAGTCAGGAGCTCTCCGTACCGATTCCTGCACAGCACTAGCTAACGCAAGCCGACAGACGGGACAATGGTCAAGATTGGTAACCCAAGGGCTGGAGATAACCCTAGTGTCCCTAAACCTCCAAATATCAGTGGAGATATGGACAAATTTATAAAAAAGGCTGCCGCCACAGTAGCGGCTAGAGAAACTAAAATGGCGCCGGCTACATCGCACAGGGCGCGCGAACGTTCCTCTGAGGTGTCCGAGGGGGAAAGCGACACGGAAGACTCTCAATGCAAGACAGCTCTCCCGATTACCCGTCGCTTCTTGAAACAGTCCCTCAGCAAGGCGATGGAACCGATACTGAGTGAGTTAACGGCTCTCCGCCATGATGTCCACCACATAGGTGACCGGGTCGTGGCCCTAGAGTCTCACCAAACTGCAGTCCTGGAACATCAGTCAGCTACGGCCACTTCCCTACAGAAATGCCGCACTTACCTGAACGAGCTCCATAATGCAGTGGAGGATCAGGAAAACAGGGGGCGCAGAAACAACTTGAGCTTCAGGGGAGTTCCAGAATCTGTCGAAGCAGTTAACATCCCGGCGGCGGTGACGGAGATCTGCAGCTCCATATTGGGCCCAGACATGCACACAGATATAACAGTGGAAAGAGCGCATCGGGCCTTGCGACCCAAACCTAAACCCTCGGAGCTACCTAGGGACATCATTTGTCGGTTCCTCAACTTCCAAACCAAGACGGCAGTGCTGGAAGCCGCAAGGAACATTTCCGATCTGACATTTGAAGGAGTTCCTATAGCTGTCTACCAAGACCTGGCCCCTTCCACCCTGAAGAAAAGAAGAAGTTTGAAGCCCCTGACCGACTGGCTCAGAGCTAAGAAGACGCCATATCGATGGACCTTTCCGTTCGGGATCTCATTTTTCTATGAAGGGTGCCGTCTTACCGTCTCCTCCTTCATAGATTTAATTGGAGTATACGAACATCTCCAAATTCCTCCACTTCCAATAGAAAACTGGGAACTTTACCAGGACCTCACCGACTTGCCAGAGGTCCCAAAGATCTCACCCTTTGAACCTCCACGCACTCTGAGGTCCCAGAAGATCAAGCGCAAGACCACCCAGATGACTCTGTAGATCCTGGTTAACTAACTGCAGCCTGAATGTCAGAAATAATTTAACCACGTATGTACCCTTTCGCAATTCCTCCCCTTATGCCCTCTACTTTCCCCTGCTCACAATGTCCTCCCACCTATATCTCCCTTCCCCCCCCCCCCTTTCCCCCTTTTACAATCTCCTCTGACATCCCTAATCAGTCTGTCACTTTGCCTCACTGTTGAGGCTGTTTCTATGTGCTGTGAGGATCACAATAGGGTTGATAAACCTTTTCCCCCCTTGCGATCCTTATTATGCTCCTCAGAATGACCCATACAGATGGGCCTTATTATTCAAAAGTTCATTTAATAGTTACCTGTTCTTTTGTTTACTTTTGGTTAAAGGTACTTGTCTTCTTCACTCCAACTTGCATGACATTATGGAAGAATCCTCTGGCTCCTGCCTCACCTCCCCGAATCTGTAGCTCCAGTAGCACTCAAAGGTGGGTCTCCAGGAGGGGGACCTGGCTGCATCAAGGTAAACACCCTTACAACAGACCACATGGCTGACTTATCATTTGCGTCCTTTAATGTTAAGGGCTTTAACTCCCCTTCTAAGAGGAGCCAGGTCTTCACATTGCTACGCAAATCCGGGGCCAGCGTCCTCCTCCTTCAGGAGACACACTTCAAATTTAATCATTACCCCAATTTATCCTTTTCCAACTACCCCCTTTGGTATCATTGCGGAGGTAATTCTGCTGCGTCCGGGAGGGTGAGTATTGGATTCCAGAGGATTCCCTTTAAATATATCTCCCACCTCCAAGATCCAGAAGGGAAATACCTATTAGTTAAAGGCTCTATTGGTCCTCCAACCTATACCATTATTAATCTGTATGCTCCTAATACGGGACAACACTCATGGTTTGCTAAAATCTTTCCCCTAATAGAATCCTTTGCTGAGGGATTGACAGTAGTTGGAGGGGACTTAAATGCTACCTTGAATCCACTCCTTGATTCCTCATCCCACAGGTCGGGTTTGTCTCTTAAGACATTACGCCTTATAAGGGAAGGTTTCTGGAATTTGCACCTCATGGATGCATGGCGCATATTCAATCCAGACACGAACGACTATACGTTTTATTCCCACCCCCACAAATCATATCACAGATTGGACTACCTCTTTGTGTCCAAGGAACATCTCCAGCTCTGTCATGGAACCAAAATAGGCTCCATCCTTTTATCGGACCATGCCCCCATATTTCTCTCGATCTCAGCACCTACACCTAACCAAAGTAAATTCAGATGGCGACTAAACGAGTCCCTATTGAACAACCAAGAGGTTAGGGAAAAGATATCTAATCTACTCAAGGAATATTTCTCCCTTAATAAACTACCCGAGACTTCAGACCAGTCACTTTGGGACGCCCATAAGCCTTTCATCAGAGGGCACTTCATTAGCCTTGGGGCATTCCTAAAAAAAAGAAAGGAATAAAAAGATAGATTCCTTGAGTAGCAGGATTTTCTCTTTAGAGAACCTACATAAAAAAATCCCTATCAGAGTCACACTTCACGGAGCTCTCATCCCTAAAAGCAGAATTGAAATCTCTTATGCAACATTCTACTGCCAAATATTTTTTAAACTCTCAACACAAATTCTATGCACATGGGGACAAAGCGTCCAAATTTATGATGCGTAGAATAAGGGACAGGCGAGCTACAAACTATTTACACCAACTGGAATCCCCCCAAGGAGTTCCCCTTTATTCTACAAAACTAATAGGAACTCAATTCTGCACATTCTATGAGGCACTATATAACCTTCCCCCAACTTTGAACCCAGAAACCCACTCAGATCTCCTTGCGTCCTTCCTGGATTCAATCTCCCTGCCCACTCTATCTCCTGAGCATAAACTTAGTTTGGCATCCCATTTTACTCTAGAGGAACTGACTAAGGCACTAACACAATCTCCCCATGGCAAGAGTCCAGGCCCTGATGGGTTCCCAGTATAGTATTATAAGACATACCAACAAGTGGTTCTTCCACATCTGCTCTCAGTCTGCAACATGGCTCTACAGGGGAAACAGCTATCTAGAGATATGACAATGGCTCACATAACCTTAATCCCCAAGGAAGGGAAAAACCCAAAACATTGTGCAAGCTATAGGCCCATTTCACTTCTCAACATAGACCTCAAATTATTAGCGAAAATGCTAGCGAATCGCCTCGCTACCCTTTTACCCTTGCTTGTACATGGGGATCAGGTGGGCTTTGTCAGAGGAAGAGAGGGCAGAGATAATACGTCTAGAGTCCTAAACGTGATATACCACTCTGTTTTTCGCTCTAAGCCGCTACTCCTCTTAAGCACAGACGCGGAAAAAGCATTCGATAGAATTAGCTGGAAATACTTGAAGCAAATCCTTTCTGGGTTTGGCCTGCCTGGTCCCTTTGTGCAAGCTACCTTCGCAATGTATGCTCAAGCATCAGCCTCAGTTCTGATCAATGGAGACCTAACTGACCCTTTCAGAATACAAAACGGTACCCGTCAGGGATGTCCCCTATCGCCCTTACTTTTTGTTTTAGCCCTGGAGCCTCTTCTTGTCAGACTGAGAGCAGACCGGGACATCCACGGAGTGATGCTGGGAGGCCAAGATCACAAACTTGCGGCTTTTGCAGATGACATCATGATCATGACATCTAACCCAAGTCTTTCGCTCCCCATAATTCAAAATTATCTGGATACGTATAGCCTCCTATCCAACTTTAAGATCAATAAACAAAAATCCTTGGTAAAATGTATAAAGATTTCCCAACGAAACCAACTGAGCCTAAAAGAGAACTCTCCTTTCGATTGGTCATCTCCCTATATCACTTACTTGGGGGTCAAGATAAGCCCTAATCCGTCTGAACTATTTGCACTTAACTACCTGCCCCTATTACAGTCCATCACTCCTGACATAAATAGACTAAATATTCCTACCATATCTTGGTTTGGTCGTAAAAACCTTTTGGTTTCGCTAATACTACCTCGCCTCACTTACCTCCAACAGGTTTTACCCATCCCCGTCCCTAAGTCTTACTATGGCTCCCTCAGAAAACTTTTTAGCTCGTTCATTTGGAACCAAAAGAAACCAAGACTCTCATGCTACGGTTTTATCTCCGGCGAAAAAAACTGAAGACTTGCCTGCATGTCGGATCCGGCATTTTTTCCTATAGAAATGTATTAGTGCAGGATCCGGCATTCAAAATACCGGAATGCCGGATCCGTCCTTCCGGTCTGCGCATGCGCAGACCTTTAAAAATGAGAAAATAAATACCGGATCCGTTTTGCCTGATGACACCGGAAAAACTGATCCGGTATTGCAATGCATTTTTCAGACTGATCAGGATCCTGATAAGTCTGAAAAATGTATTTTCAGTCAGAAAAAATGACATGCGTTTGCATACAGTTTGCCTGATCTGCCTGCCGGAATGAAACAACGCAAGTGTGAAAGTACCCTTACTTCTTCCTCCTGCAGCTCTGCCTCCTCGGATTGGCTGCTGCATATTAACACAAGTCTGCCACAAACCCATAGGATGTTAGAGCATGGAAAGCAAAATATCAGCACAGCAAGGACAGATTTAATACAAAATACTGTTTACTAAACTACTAGAGAGAAAAAGATGATCATCAGGTATCTTACACACACAGGCTGAAGGAAATAAGCCTTCGTATTAATGGGGAGTCTGGAGGGTCGCTGGAATATGGATAAACTATTTACATATGGTTTTGTAACCTTTTCCAGCCTGATGAGCACCATCCACTCTTCTTCCGAGGTCCTCAAAAATCTCCTTTGGATTATCCCTGTTTATCATCCCATTGATTGAAAAACCTAATTTCAACTTCAAATCATGCGCTAATCCTAAAGGTTCACATACTTTTGCAACTCACAGACCTGTGATATTGGATCATTTTCCTCAATAAATAAATGACAAATATTTTTGACTCATTTGTTTGATTTGGTTATCTTTACCTACTTTTAGGATGTGTTCAAATCTGATTAAGGGAAATTTTATGCAGAAATATAGAAAATTCTGAAGGGTTCACAAACTTTAAAGCACCACTGTATTTACTCGCACTGCTGGACAGTAGTGCGATCTTTATCAGAATTTAATGGATGACTGTTCAGAATATTTCACTACCTATTTTAAAGAGGACCTTTCACTAGTTTAAAAACTAAAAACTAACTATATCAGTGGGCAGAGCAGCGCCCAGGGGTCCCCCTGCACTTACTAGTATGTCTGGGCGCCGCTCCGTTCGCCCGGTATAGGCTCCCAGGCTATGAGCTGTGCGCTACGAGTGGCCAGCGCTGCAGCAAGGGACAACCCTAATACAAAAACTCCGCCCAGTACAACAGAGGGAGCTATAGACACCGGAGCCTATACCGGGCGAACGGAGCGGCGCCCAGACATACTAGTAAGTGCAGGGGGACCCCTGGGCGCCGCTCTGCCCACTGATATAGTTAGTTTTTAGTTTTTAAACTAGTGAAAGGTCCTCTTTAAGGCCTCTTTACACTGGCCAACGATCATGGCAATTATTGGGAAGGAGAGTTCTTTGTAATGCTCATTCCCAATAACTACCCTGTGTAAAGGTCCTACCGATCACTTGATGAACGAGTAAACACTCGTTCATTGAGTGAAAGCATTGTTAATGCGGACACCAAAATTATAATTTTTGGGCAACAGATCATCTTGTGTTAATGGGAATTTGCTGCCCAAAAACAATGAATCTGTATGGGGAGGAGGTAATTTCTACATGCAAGTGCTGCTTTCATCTCCATCATTCATGGTCAGACATTTCTGTGGGACGAATGGCTTGTTCCCGATTTGTGGTTGGTCAAGTGAAGTGACTAATATTTAGCTATTTTAGCACTATAAAATATTTTACTGACCATATGCTGTATAGCATTACAACACAAAAGTGACTGGCTGTAAACCGAAGCAAATACAGATTCAGGTGTTCCTCAGTAACTTCCACACAGGACAACACTTTCTGTACCTGGTGAAGCTACTTAGACTAGGGAGATGTGTCGAATGAAAGTGATTTATGGTCAAGTCACAGGCACCATGCAAAGAAAATTAAGTGGATTTGCAGTATTACACGGTTTCTTATCACATTAATGTAATTCATTAAAGTATCAAGTCTGCCACAGTGGCCTTTCCCTTTGTGGTGGGAAAACCAATTTTGCCAGTCTACTAAGTGCAAATTTGCTTAGTTGTGCAGCAATTCCTCCTTCACTCACATGTCACTGCCTAACTTGCTAGAGTAGTCATTCAGAACTAAGTTGGTTGACAACACTTTTGGGAACAGGAAAGTCAGCTCTATCAGTTGTCACCCAGATCTCCTGGAAAGAGACAGAACTAATCAATGTTTATTTCAATCTGCAGATGGGTTTTTGGTTTTTGAAGGCAACCAATCGCCTAAAAAGCCATGAAGACGTTATACACTTACTGTGACTCCTATAAATGTGATAATACTGGTTCTGCATGCTCTTAAAAACCCAATTGAGAATACTGAGGAAATAAAGTACAACATTAATGAGGAATATTGTACCTTTTGGCACTCGTGGACAGTTTGGCAGCTGTTTTGCTGGATATCTTCCCTTCTTTCTTCTTAGGTTGAACCTTTTCCCGCTCTTGCTCATTTTGAAGACCTTCTCGTTGGTCTCCGTCAGAGCTACCTCCGCTAGTGCTTGGACTATCATCTACCCTTTGACCTTCAGTTGACATTTTGAGGTTCTACAAAGTAAAATTACATTAATGTTAACAACTGGAAAAAAATAAAATAATAAAATAAAATATCTACTCTGCTAAACTATTCAGAAAACAGCTCGATTCACTTTCAATCATATCTGTATTATTCGAAAATTACTAGCTTTCATTCGGATTTATATATTCTTTTTATTTCCCAGAAGATTACTGTACATTAGAAATAAGATCACATTATATCATAATATTATAAACACAAGATATAAATCAATGAAGGTATAAAATGCACACAAAACAATACTGTTATCTACTGCTTGCTACTGGAAACAGATTTTTATTTTTTACTGACAAAGCTTAGTCTCTGTTCACACTTCCATTAAAGGGGTTGTCCACTTTCTGGTTACTGTTGACCAATTTGTGTTTAAGCTGAGGATATGGCCCTTGCCAATTTACCTTTTGTTGATGCCGTTTGCTATACATCATAAGCCATGTCCCCTCGATGAAAAATCTTCTGTGCTGTCCGCATAGAGGTCCTGTCCATAAAATGGCCGCTGATGGAGGGTCATGTGACCAGACACATAACTCAGCCTTCCTCACCTGCACTAAACTTCCAACAGTGCAAGTGCAGATGCTATGTATTTAAATGGAAGAGACTGAGTGATCTGCCAGGTCACATGACCCTCCATAAGCCATTTTATGGACAAGACCTCTATGTGGACAGCACAAAAGACCAACAAGCGAAAATACCTTATGAAATATAGCAAATGATGCAGAATTTCGACAAAGGCTATATTAGTAATGCCATATAGTCATCTTACAAACATATTAGTCAAGCCAGAAAGTGGTCAATTCCTTTAAGATTTCTAAAGAAAAAGCTTATTAATGGAGTGCTAGATCTGCAAACGGCGCTTGATGGACCCCACTGAAGTCTAAGGGTACTTTCACACTTGCGTTTTTCTTTTCCGGCATAGAGTTCCGTCCTAGGGGCTCAATACCGGAAAAAAACGGATCAGTTTTATCCCCATGCATTCTGAATGGAGAGCAATCCGTTCAGGATGCATCAGGATGTCTTCAGTTCAGTCACTGAACGGCGTTTTGGACGGAGAAAATACCGCAGCATGCTGCGGTATTATCTCTGTCCCAAATTCCGGATCAGTTGCCGGAAGGCCGGATCCGGCAATAATTTACATTGAAATGTATTAGTGCTGGATCTGGCTTTAAAAATACCGCAATGCCGGATCAGTCCTTCCGGTCTGCGCATGCGCATGTGAAAAAGACATATAACGGATCAGTTTCTCTGGATGACATCCGGAGAGACGGATCCGTTCTTGCAATGCATTTGTAAGACGGATCCGCATCCGGATCCGTCTACATATGCTGTCCGTTTGCATGCAGATTGCCGGATCCGGCGACGGAACTACTTTCCGGATCACTCTACCACAAGTGTGAAGGTACCCTAAGGGGTGCATCGGGTTTCCATCATTGTGCGTGCAGTTTCAATAGGAAGAGCAGTGCGGCACGCTGCATTATTTTCCTGTCAAATTTGACAGAACTTACGACTGAGGCTTCTGCCGAAGCCTCCAGAAGAAATGTGAACATTCAACAACTTAATTGTGTCTTTATAATGCAAAGACAGCAATGAATGCCAGGAAATTTCAGGTCTGAAGCCAAGAATGCAAGATTGCACTGTATAGATCATTAACACATTATTCAGCTTCATACAAACAGTAAAATGATGTTCAAAAGAGGACATGCCTGAAATTAGAGGGGTTCAGGAGGGTGTGATCTGCAGAGTGGGCACAGAAAATCGAAAGTTTGCCTCTTAATAAATTAGTTGTATCTTCCTTCAGCGGGGATGTTAATAAGATTGGCATGTGAAACACCGGTCTTTAGTTAATGACCCCCAAGGTATGAAACTGGTTACCTCCCATTTAATAGGAGTTTGTAAAATCAGAAAAAATTATCTACACATTGCAACCTGGCAGTAGTCAGAGATGTAATGGCAGTCATCCCACTCCTGTCTGCTTATTGTTATACCTCAGGCTCAATATGCCGAATTTCACAATGTAGCCCAAAAATGTCACCCTGGCAGGAAAATATCCACCTTCATTAAAGAGGTACTAATGTATTGCTATTCTCCATATTGCTTCCTTTGCTGGCTTGATTCTTTTTTCCATCACATTATACACTGCTCTTTCCATGGATACGACCACCCTGTAATCCAGCAGTGGTGGTCATACTTGCACATTATCGGAAAAAGTGCCGGCCTCTCTGGTGGCCGGGACCATAGGAGTGTGTATAGTCCAGCGCTTTTTCCTATAGTGTGCAAGCGCGACCACTGCTGCTGGAATGCAGGGTGGTCGTAACCTCTGGATAGGAGGAGTGAATAATGTGATGTAAAAATAAATCACAGTACATTAGTAAGTGTCTTGTCTAAACTTTTTCTACATAATAATTGCAGTTTGCTGATGCGAGACAACACCTTTAAATCATGAGGAGAAGGAGTGGGGGCACTGTGTCATTGTATGTCTTCCGTTAAACCAAACAGGTAGTGCCTATGTTATGGTTTAAAATGGGTACCAAATATTAAAGGGGTAGTCCGGGTTCAGAGCTTAACCTGGACATATTCCCTTCTTCACCCAGACAGTCCCTCTGAGCTGCGCACTGGAGCAATTCAGCAGATCTGGTGACGTACCGGGTCTCTGCTAGGCGGAGGCTTCCACCTAGCAGGGTTCCCGGTGATGTCACCGGCACTAGTGGGCAGGCTTTAGCGCTGCCTTAGCCTCTAAAACAGGCTATGGCAGCGGTAAAGACTGCCTATTAGTGCCAGTGATGTCACCGGTAACACTGCTAGGTGGAAGCCTCCCCCTAGTAGTGTAAAAATGTTAACAAAAAAGCCCTTGCCCTGCGCGATACAGCGCAGGGCAAGGGAGAGCATCGGGTCATGAAATGCTCCACTTAGAGGAGCTGCCTAGGTGAAGAAGGGGATATGACCAGGTTCAATCCCTTTAAAGGGAACCTGTCATGTGGATATTTGATTATATTCTAACTAACTAATTATATACAATCATTAACTACTAAAAAGTACCTTAGATGTATCACTTACTGGTGTGAGAGATGGTTACCTCATAATTAGAGATGAGCGAACTTCTGTTTTAAGTTCGGCGTCTAAAGTTCGGCTTCCGGTTAGCGGAGGATCCCGATATGGATTCCGAATTCCGTTGTGGTCCGTGGTAGCGGAATCAATAATGGCCATTATTGATTCCGCTACCACGGACCACAACGGAATTCGGAATCCATATCGGGATCCTCCGCTAACCGGAAGCCGAACTTTAGACGCCGAACTTAAAACAGAAGTTCGCTCATCTCTACTCATAATATACACACAAAGATGCCACATGCCGCATGCTAATGAGCTGATTTGAGTCCAGTGTGATGTCATTGAGTCCAGTGTTTATTTAATTCAGAGCTATAGCCACTCCCCTGCCCACCTGCTGCTGATTCATATGGAAAATAACTGTCAATCAGCAGCAGGTGGGCGGGGAGAGTAAGGAGCTCATGAATATTCAGGACTCATCATTATCAGCTGGAGCATTTCAATACAAGATGTTGGCAGATTGACTGGGTCAATTAAAGAAAGTGACCCAGCATTTTGCTAAGAGAATCAGTCACTTATTTATGTTGCCCTTAGTTAGGACACCATAAAACTGCTGACAGGTTCCCTTTAAGTTTTTGTCACTGAACACAATCATTTCCCAGGCCCATTATAGTTTATAAAAGTGGAATAAACCTTTTTATAAGTTTCATTGGTAGATGGAAAAATGTAATAACAGAGGTTTTTCTTTAGGCATCAGTCACTAATACACTAATATAATAGTAAACTAGTATAATGATGTGCATAAAGAGCACTTTCCTCTTTGGTCCCTTTGTAAGCAGCAACTGTGATCACAAAGCCGGAAAGCCCTTTTGTCCTATTACCTCCTCCGCCTCCAGCCGGCGAAAGTCACGAATGGCACCAGAGGACGTCGGGCCAGCTGTCTTTAGTTGGCCGACGCATGCGCAATATGAAAAGCTGTTCCTCTGCCCATAATGGTCTAAAACGCTCAGATTGGGTGAAAGACTCCCTTTAAAGGAAATCTGTCACCCTGATTTTGGACTATTATCTGCAGTAATGCACGAGTATTGCGGCAGATAAAGTCCAGCTGCTACTTTTCCTTTTCCTACTGCTCTGTTCCCCCACAGGCTGCATTCAAATACACAGTAGGGACTGCTGTGCATCGAGGAGTCCTCTCCAATAGGTCAGCACAGCACGGCAGTCCTGATTTGTATTTTAGTGCAGCTTTGAAAGCCGACAGTAGGAGAATAAAAAATGGTGATTTGGACTCTTTATCTGCAGTACTACTCATGGACCACTGCGGATTATGGTCCAGGATTGTGTAATTAGTTCCCTTGATCCTGCTTCAGCTCGAAGGGGCACACAGCACTTTGCTGCAACGCAACCGTGGTGCGGCAGTGCGGTCTGGACATCCCCTAATGGATATAGGAGTAACATTCTGCTGATAAGTTCCTTTTAACTCTATTTCCTGCAAGTCACACATCATTGAAGTGGTGTCCTAAAATAACATAAGCAACTAAAATCACACTGTTACTATCCCACGAAGGGCTCCATCAGCTCTCGCAATCCGTTGTGCAAATAGGAATATTGCCTTTATACAGGAAGCACCTTTTTAGAAGAGATACAATATAAACCACGACATTATATCACGAGGTATTAAAGAATGAGCCTATGGCGGATATTCATACCGCACACTTTACAGCAGCCTCGTTTCTCTGGGTAATATAACTTTAAAGGAGGGTGCGGATCGCTACGGAAAGCAAGTTATGGAAGCTGTGAAGAATTTAGATAGTGGTATAAAGTGTAACAGTGTAACCAGGTGCTATAAATTGAGCCACTTATACTCTTCAGAGCCTGCTCTTTCTGAGGCTTGCTCTACTAAGTGGCTTCTTATTAAGTGGAGTTAAAAAATAAGGAGTTCTAGAGCTGTGTGTGGTTTTGTGGGAGTGATTGCAGGTGGCTGAGTGTGGATTGCAGCAGAGATCATTGAAAGTTAAGTGTTTGTATTTTTGTACTTGCATTTAAAATCTTTTTTTTTTTTTTTTTTTCTCTGCTTAATTAAGGCGAGTGCCTGGGGCAACCAGGTGCTATAAATTGAGCCACTTATACTCTTCAGAGCCTGCTCTTTCTGAGGCTTGCTCTACTAAGTGGCTTCTTATTAAGTGGAGTTAAAAAATAAGGAGTTCTAGAGCTGTGTGTGGTTTTGTGGGAGTGATTGCAGGTGGCTGAGTGTGGATTGCAGCAGAGATCATTGAAAGTTAAGTGTTTGTATTTTTGTACTTGCATTTAAAATCTTTTTTTTTTTTTTTTTTCTCTGCTTAATTAAGGCGAGTGCCTGGGGCAACCAGGTGCTATAAATTGAGCCACTTATACTCTTCAGAGCCTGCTCTTTCTGAGGCTTGCTCTACTAAGTGGCTTCTTATTAAGTGGAGTTAAAAAATAAGGAGTTCTAGAGCTGTGTGTGGTTTTGTGGGAGTGATTGCAGGTGGCTGAGTGTGGATTGCAGCAGAGATCATTGAAAGTTAAGTGTTTGTATTTTTGTACTTGCATTTAAAATCTTTTTTTTTTTTTTTTTTCTCTGCTTAATTAAGGCGAGTGCCTGGGGCAACCAGGTGCTATAAATTGAGCCACTTATACTCTTCAGAGCCTGCTCTTTCTGAGGCTTGCTCTACTAAGTGGCTTCTTATTAAGTGGAGTTAAAAAATAAGGAGTTCTAGAGCTGTGTGTGGTTTTGTGGGAGTGATTGCAGGTGGCTGAGTGTGGATTGCAGCAGAGATCATTGAAAGTTAAGTGTTTGTATTTTTGTACTTGCATTTAAAATCTTTTTTTTTTTTTTTTTCTCTGCTTAATTAAGGCGAGTGCCTGGGGCAACCAGGTGCTATAAATTGAGCCACTTATACTCTTCAGAGCCTGCTCTTTCTGAGGCTTGCTCTACTAAGTGGCTTCTTATTAAGTGGAGTTAAAAAATAAGGAGTTCTAGAGCTGTGTGTGGTTTTGTGGGAGTGATTGCAGGTGGCTGAGTGTGGATTGCAGCAGAGATCATTGAAAGTTAAGTGTTTGTATTTTTGTACTTGCATTTAAAAATTTTTTTTTTTTTTTTTTTCTCTGCTTAATTAAGGCGAGTGCCTGGGGCAACCAGGTGCTATAAATTGAGCCACTTATACTCTTCAGAGCCTGCTCTTTCTGAGGCTTGCTCTACTAAGTGGCTTCTTATTAAGTGGAGTTAAAAAATAAGGAGTTCTAGAGCTGTGTGTGGTTTTGTGGGAGTGATTGCAGGTGGCTGAGTGTGGATTGCAGCAGAGATCATTGAAAGTTAAGTGTTTGTATTTTTGTACTTGCATTTAAAATTTTTTTTTTTTTTTTTTTTCTCTGCTTAATTAAGGCGAGTGCCTGGGGCAACCAGGTGCTATAAATTGAGCCACTTATACTCTTCAGAGCCTGCTCTTTCTGAGGCTTGCTCTACTAAGTGGCTTCTTATTAAGTGGAGTTAAAAAATAAGGAGTTCTAGAGCTGTGTGTGGTTTTGTGGGAGTGATTGCAGGTGGCTGAGTGTGGATTGCAGCAGAGATCATTGAAAGTTAAGTGTTTGTATTTTTGTACTTGCATTTAAAATTTTTTTTTTTTTTTTTTTTCTCTGCTTAATTAAGGCGAGTGCCTGGGGCAACCAGGTGCTATAAATTGAGCCACTTATACTCTTCAGAGCCTGCTCTTTCTGAGGCTTGCTCTACTAAGTGGCTTCTTATTAAGTGGAGTTAAAAAATAAGGAGTTTAAGAAAAGGAGTTTGGAAACTAAGGTTGGATATAATTTCCTTGTGTGTTGTTGGCTTAATCCTAGGTAGTCCTTCAACTACAGCAGACAGGGTCTAAATCTAAATCATTTATACTGTTTTACTTTTTTACTGTTGTAATCCCTATTTAGTATGTGTTGCACAATTTACAACGCAGTCCAGTGCACATCTTGCATGATGTATGCAGTCCTGGAACAGCCGTTCGAGGGTGTATATCTTTGTTCTAGATGTGAGCAAATTACCCGTTTGGAATCGCAGATCGAGTCTCTAAATGGGCAAGTTGCAACACTGAGAGGCATTGATAATTTGCAAAAGAGTTTGCTTCTCACCGAGCAAGCACTCTTTGGGGTAGATGAGGGGGAGGGTGACAGAGAGGAGGCTGAGGAAAGTGAGGTAGCTAGCTGGGTAAAAGTTAGAAAGCGGGGTAGAGGGAAGAGTGCCAGGGAGGCTAGCCCTGATCTGACACACCCCAACAAGTTTGCACGTTTGGCAGATGAGGGGGATGTCAGTCTGGGGACGGCACTGCTGCAGCCAGACACTTCCTCTGCCAGTCAGGGGAATGTCAGCTCCAGTAAGCAGGGAACCAGGAGAGCAGGGCAGGCCAGACAGGTGCTGGTAGTGGGAGACTCCATTATTAGGGGAACAGATAGGGAAATCTGTCACAAAGACCGTGATCGCCGAACAGTGTGCTGTCTTCCTGGCGCTAGAGTTCGACACATCGCGGATCGGGTTGACAGATTACTGGGAGGGGCTGGAGACGATCCAGCGGTCATGGTCCATATCGGAACCAATGACAAAGTTAGAGGTAGGTGGAGAGTCCTTAAAAATGATTTCAGGGATTTAGGTCAAAAGCTGAGGGCAAGGACCTCTAAGGTAGTATTTTCCGAAATACTGCCTGTACCACGAGCCACACAAGAAAGGCAATGGGAGATTAGGGAGATTAACAAGTGGCTCAAGAACTGGTGTAGGATGGAGGGGTTTGGGTTCCTGGAGAACTGGGCCGATTTTTCTATCGGCAACAGGCTCTATCGTAGGGACGGGCTGCACCTCAATGGGGAAGGGGCAGCTGTGCTGGGGAGAAAGATGGCTAGAAGGTTGGAGGAGTGTTTAAACTAGGGACTGGGGGGGAGGGTAATTACGTTATAGGAGGGGAAGATAGTGCAGATAGAGACCGGGGGCAAGGTAATAAGAATGGGGGAGGAATGGAAGGAGGGACTAGAACAATTCAGAAGGAAAGGTGTAGGGTAAAAAATATACATAAACCTCTCAAATGTATGTATACTAATGCCAGAAGCCTGACTAATAAAACTGGTGAACTGGAATTAGTGATGTGTGAGGAGGACTATGACATAGTGGGAATAACTGAGACATGGCTGGATGATAGCTATGACTGGGCAGTTAATGTACAAGGTTACAGTCTGTTTAGAAAGGATCGTCAAAACCGGAGAGGGGGAGGGGTCTGCCTTTATATAAAGTCCTGTCTAAAGCCCACAGTCCGAGAAGATATAAGTGAGGAACATGAACATGTGGAGTCACTATGGGTAGAGATACATGGAGCTAAAAACAACAATAAATTACTAATAGGAGTTTACTATAAACCACCTAATATACCAGAGTCCACAGAAAATCTACTACTAAACGAGATAGACGAGGCGGCAAATCATAATGAGGTGGTTATTATGGGGGACTTCAACTACCCAGATATAGACTGGGAAACTGAAACTTGTATATCTCATAAGGGAAACAGGTTCGTGGCTATAACCAAAGACAATTACCTCTCCCAACTGGTTCAGGACCCGACTAGAGGGACGGCCATACTGGACTTAGTATTAACCAATAGACCTGACAGAACAACAGACGTGCAGGTCGGGGGACACCTGGGAAATAGTGACCATAAAGTAATAACCTTCCAATTATCATTCAAAAGAGCGTTTCTACAGGGAGGAACAAAAATACCAAACTTCAAAAAAGCTAAATTTAGCCAACTAAGAGAGGCCATAGGCCAAACTAACTGGGACAAAGTCCTCACAAATACAGACACAAAATGGGATATCTTTAAAAACATCCTAAAAACTCATTGTCAGAGGTACATACCTTATGGTAATAAAAGGTTAAGGAACAAAAAGAAACCAATGTGGATAAATAGAACTGTAAAGAAAGCAATAAATGACAAAAAGAAAGCATATAAAACACTAAAACAGGAGGGTGACACGGAAGCACTGAAAAACTATAAGGAAAAAAATAGAACATGTAAAAAACAAATAAAAGCGGCCAAACTAGAGACCGAGAGATTAATTGCCAAAGAGAGTAAAACCAACCCTAAAATGTTCTTCAATTATATAAATGTTAAAAAGTATAAAGCTGAAGGTGTTGGCCCTTTAAAGAGTAATGAGGGGGGAGTCGCAGAGAGCGACGAGGAGAAAGCAAAGCTGTTAAATATTTTTTTCTCCAATGTATTCACTGAGGAAAATAAATTGTCAGATGACATGCAGAATGCAAAAATAAATTCCCCATTAAAAGTGTCCTGTCTGACCCAGGAAGAAGTACATCAGCGGCTTAAAAATATTAAAATAGACAAATCACCAGGACCGGATGGCATACACCCCCGTATCCTAAAGGAATTAAGTAATGTCATAGCCAGACCCTTATTTCTGATATTTGCAGACTCTATACTGACAGGGAATGTCCCACAGGATTGGCGCGTGGCATATGTGGTGCCAATATTCAAAAAGGGGCCAAAAACAGAGCCTGGAAACTATAGGCCGGTAAGTTTAACATCTGTTGTGGGTAAACTGTTTGAAGGTTTTCTGAGAGATGCTATATTAGAGCATCTCAACGGAAATAAGCAAATAACGCCATATCAGCATGGCTTCGTGAGGGATCGGTCATGTCAAACTAATTTAATCAGTTTCTATGAGGAGGTAAGTTCTAGACTTGACAGCGGCGAATCAATGGATGTCGTATATCTGGACTTCTCCAAAGCATTTGACACTGTACCGCATAAAAGGTTAGTATATAAAATGAGAATGCTCGGACTGGGAGAAAACATCTGTATGTGGGTAAGTAACTGGCTGAGTGATAGAAAACAGAGGGTGGTTATTAACGGTACACATTCAGATTGGGTCACTGTCACTAGTGGGGTACCTCAGGGGTCAGTATTGGGCCCTATTCTCTTCAATATATTTATTAATGATCTTGTAGAAGGCTTGCATAGTAAAGTATCAATTTTCGCAGATGACACTAAACTGTGTAAAGTAATTTACACTGAAGAGGACAGTATACTACTACAGAGGGATCTGGATAGATTGGAGGCTTGGGCAGATAAGTGGCAGATGAGGTTTAACACTGATAAATGTAAGGTTATGCACATGGGAAGGAAAAATGCAAGTCACCCGTACATACTAAATGGTAAAACACTCGGTAACACTGACATGGAAAAGGATCTAGGAATTTTAATAAACAGCAAACTAAACAGCAAAAACCAGTGTCAGGCAGCTGCTGCCAAGGCCAACAAGATAATGGGTTGCATCAAAAGGGGCATAGATTCCAGTGATATGAACATAGTCCTACCACTTTACAAATCGCTAGTCAGACCACACATGGAGTACTGTGTACAGTTCTGGGCTCCTGTAAACAAGGCAGACATAGCAGAGCTAGAGAGGGTTCAGAGGAGGGCAACTAAAGTAATAACTGGAATGGGGCAACTACAGTACCCTGAAAGATTATCAAAATTAGGGTTATTCACTTTAGAAAAAAGACGACTGAGGGGAGATCTAATTAATATGTATAAATATATCAGGGGTCAGTACAGAGATCTATCCCATCAGCTATTTATCCCCAGGACTGTGACTGTGACGAGGGGACATCCTCTGCGTCTGGAGGAAAGAAGGTTTGTACACAAACATAGAAGAGGATTCTTTACGGTAAGAGCAGTGAGACTATGGAACTCTCTGCCTGAGGAGGTGGTGATGGTGAGTACAATAAAGGAATTCAAGAGGGGCCTGGATGTGTTTCTAGAGCGTAATAATATTACAGGCTATAGCTACTAGAGAGGGGTCGTTGATCCAGGGAGTTATTCTGATTGGAGTCGGGAAGAAATTTTTTATTCCCCTAAAGTGGAGAAAATTGGCTTCTACCTCACAGGGTTTTTTTTGCCTTCCTCTGGATCAACTTGCAGGATAACAGGCCGAACTGGATGGACAAATGTCTTTTTTCGGCCTTATGTACTATGTTACTATGTTAGTTTGGAAAAAGTATTATTGATGCAATGTGCCATTATGTTACCCGGGCTAATGAGAAGAAGTGAGAGGAAAGGGTCACTTTGCGACAGGACGTTTGTTCTCCGTGAGATCATCCTCGACAGCTTTCACTTGTGCAGTCGCTGTTATCTTCTACTCTTTATTACCAGAGTGGCTAGTTATACTATGAAAGCAGAAGCACCTAACAAAGGCTGAAACGGTCCCCAGCACACAAGAGGTTAACTACTTCATTACTGGAGTGCTTGTCGTCCCCCCCCCACACTCCTTACCAGGCCAATTTTTCCGTTTTAGCAAAGGGCCTATCAAACTGCAAATAACAAATTAATGTACGAGCCAACCTATGTGTATTTGATATTATTTTTCACGGGACATCTTAGACCTTTTTTTTTGTGCCATTAGATGACAGATATAATAAATTATCTAAGGAAAAACTGTGAAAATGATGAAAGAAAGTATATTTTTCCTTTCTTATAAAAAAAATTTCTAACTGTTACAAATGATTTCAAGACAAAATATTTCCACATTTTTTAATTATTCAATAAAGCAAAAAGGGGAAAAAAAATTAAGTAAAAAAATGTGTATGTTAATATATTCTAGGGTACATTCACACGACCGTGCCATGTTTAGTAGATCCGCGAAACACGTATACCAGCCGTGTGCGTTCCGATATACAGAAAATGCCTATGCGATCACGGACAAGAATAGGACATTGCTTTATATTTTTGCAGGGCCGCGGAACAAAAACAACGGATGCAGACAGCACACAGAATGCTATCTGCATCTTTTGCGGCCTCGTTGAAATAAATGGGTCTGCGCCCATGCAGTACAGATGTGGACCCATTCATACGGTTGTGTGAATGAGCCCTTAAACACACAAAGTCTGGTCCGCTATACTACTGCTAAAACTATAAAAAAAAAAAAAAAAAGGGGGAAAAATGTTTGTGTGCACGCACAGTCTGCTATTGTATTGCAGTATTGCTAAAACTAGTACTAAGGCCCCTTTCACACGGACGAGATTTCTGCGCGGGTGCAATGTGCGAGGTGAACGCATTGCACCCGCACTGAATCCGGACCCATTCACTTCTATGGGGCTGTGCACATGAGCGGTGATTTTCACGCATCACTTGTGCGTTGCGTGAAAATCGCTGCATGCTCCTCTTTGTGCGTTTTTCACGTAACGCAGGCATGGTTATAAGGGAAATAACATGGTTATAAGGGAAAATAATAGCATTCTGAATACAGAATGCATAGTACAATAGGGCGGGAGTGGTAAAAAAAAATAAAAAAATAAAAAATAAATTAATAATATGTAACTCACCTTAATCCACTTGTTCACGCAGCTGGCATCTCTTCTGTCTTCTTTCTTAAGGACCTGGGTAAAGGACCTGTGGTGACGTCACTACGCTCATCACATGATCCATCACCATGGTGTAGTGACGTCATCAAAAGGTCCTTTTCTTCACAGATGAAAACAGAAGAGATGCCAGCTGCGCGAACAAGTGGATTAATATTAAAGTTAAAATATATATACACATTTTTTTTTTTAACCCCTCCAGCCCTATTGTACTATGCATTTGCCGCAATGCACCGGGACACATCCGGACCTAATCCGGACACGCTCGTGTGAAAGAGGCCTAACTATAGCTGTAACTTTTAATTTTTTTCTTTATTTTTCACTTATTTTTTTTATAAATTTTTATTTATTACTTTTTTGGGTAGTTTATTCACAGTTTTCATTAAAAAATTACAATAAAAAGTAAAATAAAAAAATTGTTAATTCACAGACTGTAGGCTCATGGTTAATTTTCCAGCCAGTAGGAGGTGCTCTCACATCAAGAAGACCGCTCCCCTGATGGCTTTTACACTGCAATGGATCATTTTAGCACCCAGCTACAACAATGCCATGCAGACAGGCCACTTAGCCTGGTCTCAAGGATCCTTACTGTGAGCGCAGCTGTCTAATGACAGCACGGTCACAGCGATCTGAAGTGCCACGGGGCGCCAGAGGATCACAATGTAACCCAACGCTTTTATAAGTCAGGTTGCAGTTAAGAGCTTACTGCCATAACGTATGTAGTCGTGTGGCGGTAAGCAAAAAGGTTAAACATAGCAGTATAAAGACAGAGGATATAACGGTATGGGCAGATGCTCTAATAGCACTAAACTAGTTGAAGCAGTAAACGGCCCACAGTCCTCTACTAAGCTGCAGATGCAGTTAATGGGCTACCTTGTATACAAGTACAGGGGAAGGTGCCTTAAGTACCCAGTCATAAGCTGTGGTAGATTAGAGTGCGTGCTCTGGGCCTTTAAGAGCCGGTGACCACACGACTTACGGGCAGGCTCAGGAGGCCCAGCCAGAAAGCGCAGCCCGCGGCTCGCAGTGGAGGATTAAACATGGGATTCTGGTAGCCAGTGCCGTGGTGCCCATACCTGCCCGGGAAGTGCCGTGGTGCCCATACCTGCCCGGGAATGTATATAATACAATCATTCATGAATGTCATCGGAATACCTCTCTTAGGGCTCTTTCACACTTGCGTTGTCCGGATCCGGCGTGTACTCCATTTGCCGGAATTACACGCCGGATCCGGAAAAACGCAAGTGAACTGAAAGCATTTGAAGACGGATCTGTCTTCAAAATGCGTTCAGTGTTACTATGGCAGCCAGGACGCTATTAAAGTCCTGGCTGCCGTAGTAGTAGTGGGGAGCGGGGGAGCAGTAGACTTACAGTCCGTGCGGCTCCCGGGGCGCTCCAGAATGATGTCAGAGCGCCCCATGTGCATGGATGACGTAATCCATGCGACACGTCATCCATGAGCGTGGGGCGCCCTGACGTCACTCTGGAGCGCCCGGGGAGCCGCACGGACGGTATGTATACTGCTCCCCGCTCCCCACTACACTTTACCATGGCTGCCAGGACTTTAGCGTCTTGGAAGCCATGGTAACCATTCGGAAAAAGCTAAACGTCGGATCGGGCAATGCGCCGAAACGACGTTTAGCTTAAGCCCGGATCCGGATTAATGCCTTTCAATGGGCATTAATTCCGGATCCGGCCTTGCGGCAAGTCTTCAGGATTTTTGGCCGGAGCAAAAAGCGCAGCATGCTGCGGTATTTTCTCCGGCCAAAAAACGTTCCGTTCTGGAACTGAAGACATCCTGATGCATCCTGAACGGATTTCTCTCCATTCAGAATGCATTAGGATAAAACTGATCAGGATTCTTCCGGCATAGAGCCCCGGCGACGGAACTCTATGCCGGAAGAAAAGAACGCAAGTGTGAAAGAGCCCTTATGCGTAAACCACAGTATTTCTGTGACTACATAGAAGTTAGGCCTCATGCACACAAACGAATTTTCATTCCGTGTCCGTTCCATTTTTTTTGCGGACAGTATACGGAACCATTCATGTCAATGGGTCCGCAAAAAAACGGAAGGTACTCCGTGTGCATTCCGTATGTTCATATTTCTGTTCCACAAAAAAATAGAACATGTCCTATTATTGTCCGCATTACGGACAAGGATAGTACTGTTCTATTAGGGGCCAGCTGTTCCGTTACGCAAAATACGAAATGCGGACCGCAAAATACATACGGTCGTGTGAATGAGGCCTTAAAGGGGTTTTCCGAGATTTTTTAACTGATGACCTAACCTCTGTGATCTGATCATTGAGGGTCTGACACCTGGGACCTCCGCCAGTCAGCTGTTTAAAAAGACAGGGGCATCCCAGCCTTCTAGCAGCTTAGCCTAAGTGATGCTATGTCACGTTCATCGGTCACATGGCCTAGACGCAGCTCAGCCCCTCTGAAGTGAATGGGGCTGAGCTACGATACCAAGTACAGCCGCTATACAATGTACGGCGCTGCGCTTGGTGCGCTGAGAGAAGCTGGAGCTCTAACACCAAGCATAAAAGTCTCAGAAAACCCCTTCAATGGGTTCTAAAGGAAGCATAGCATAGCTCGGCTGTTTCCATAACCCTTGGCACTCGATACGACGGGTATTCTGATCTTGGGCATGAATTGCTAAGGCTACTTTCACACTAGCGTTTCTCTTTTCCGGTATTGAGATCCGTCATAAGGTCTCAATACTGGAGAAAAATGGTTCCGTTTTGTCCCCATTCATTGTCAATGAGGACAAAACATGACTGAACAGAATGCTCCAAAATGCATTCAATTCCGTGTGGTTGCGTTCCCATACCGGAGAGCAAAGCGCAGCAAGCTTTCTTTCTGTCAGACCAAAACGGAATCCGGCATGATCCACAATGCAAGTCAAAGGGGACAATAGAAAACGGATCCGTCCCCCATTGACTTACAATGGCTTTAGAGACGGATCCGTCATTGCTAGGTTAAAGATCATACAATCGGATCCGTTCAGAACGGATGCAGATGGTTTTATTATCAGTAACGGAAGAGTGTGAAAGTTGCCTAAAATGGGGATATCCTCTTAAATGAGTCATATCTGCAGAACAAGGCCTGTACTCCGGTGAGGATTATACTAAACAGATCGCTTCTCCTTTCCAGAAAAAGAGGAACTGCTTTCTCCAAGAAGCTAGACCTCCCAACACCATAAGAAGCTGTAGTATTACTGAAGTCATCAAGATCTACAATACTACATCCATGGCAGATATATAAAAGATAATCTTGTCTTAAAGAAGCTCTGCCACCAAACACCCAGGATATGATACATACAGCAAAGGTGACAGATGTCCGATTTCTCTGGCGGAGGCCGCATGCACCTCATTCCTCCTCACCCGCATGACCATGATGAAACGGTGTTTAAAAGGAGCGGCTGTCAAATAGGTGTTCCATTCACAGTCTGCGGTGCTACAGAGACATCGGTGTCCTGTTTTGTTTTTAGAGAGTCCGATACATATGTTTTAGTGGATTATGCGCGCTACTGTAGTACCAGGCCATAAGATGCTGCCCATAGACCTCTATGGGACCCTACTGTACTGCCACATGTCTAAGATTTCATACACTGCCGTAGGACGCCCTATTATGATATCCCCTCCTAGAAGCGTTACATCTAATACAGCGGTGTACAGAGCACAAGGGGTAGTAAGACGCCACAAGGCCTCAGTACACCTCTGTGCAGTCACATATTAGGCCGAGTTCACATCAGCGTTCAGCCTCTCGGTTCTCCTACTCCGTTATAGGAGCAGGAAAACGGAAAGGACGGATTCAGCACAAAACTGAGCCGAACGGAGCCTACGGACCCCATAGGCTATAATAGGGTCCGTTAGGTTTACGCCCAGAAGATGATTTTGGAGCGGAGACAAAAGTAGTGCGTGCAGGATTTTTATCTCCGCTTCAAAAATCTTCCTCTGGGCGGAAACCTAACGGACCCCATTATGGTCTATGGGGTCTGTAGGCTTTGTTCGGCTCAGTTATGTGCTGAATCCGTCCTTTCCGTTTTCCTGCTCCTATAACGGAGTAGGAGAACGGAGAGGCTGAACGCTGATGTGAACTCAGCCTTACCAGCTTTTTACCAAATATCAGATTTTATTAAAAGATAAAAAGAATGCTGATAATCTCTTTAAACAGGCTGTACTCCTGGTGTAATAATAGCAGCCGAATAATTTATATTTTAAGAAGAGTTTCTAAACGCTAATATCGGAAATGTTGCTCTTAAAGCAATGTAATGACTTGACACGTGGAGAAGCGCGGCATTGCTGATGTATAATTAATGCTATATTATCACCTTTCATGTAGAAGGATCACTGCCGAAGAGAGCCACGGCTTTACAATACAGGCTGGGGGGTAGGGGAGTGTGTTCTTGGCTCATTAAAGTAAGATTTATATTAACAGCCATTATAATGGAGCACAGTAGTAGGAGCTGTACAGTATCAGAAAACAAATTATGTTAAATGGGGGGGGAATTATTATATATAATATTTTTCCCATTATAAGACGCGCCCAATTATGAGACACACTTAGGTTTAAGAGGAAGAAAATATGATATTTTTTTATTTTATTTTTTTAAATCAGCCCCTAATCTTCATCAGGCCTTAGTTCTAACCCCCCCCAATCTTCATCAGACCCCAAATTTTTACTAGACCTCAGATCAGACCACTTAATCAGATCCCCAATCTGTATCAGACCTTAGCTCAGACATAAAACAAATGAATGAACCTACCTCGTGTGCTCCGGAAGGAGACGCCACTCTGCACATCCAGTGCACTTTTCCTGCACTCGCTGCGGGACGTCAAGTCATAACGCAGACGACCAGCAGGCAATCATAAGACGACCGGGGAGCGTTGAGCACAGCCAGCGTTACACTCAGCACTCCCAGTGCCTCCTGCATACTAATAAGCACTTCCCCAACAGTAGGAAAAAAAGTGCGTCTTATAAAGCGAAAAATACTATATATTTACAATTACATTTACACATAAGGAGTCCAGATGACTATTTTTTATTTCCTGTCTGCCTCTTGTATCTCCGCTGTCAGCATTTAGAGCTGCATTGAAATACATTGTCAGGACTGCTGTGCAAGCGCACAAGTCCTCTCCATTATGATGGCACAGCACAGCAGTCTGGACTGTGTATTTCAGAGCAGCTTTGAGCGGACAAAGGGGGAACAAGGGGCAGAAGAAAATAAAAAATGGCAATCTGGGGTCCTTATATGTACTACTCGAAATAATAGTCCAGAATCACGGCGATATTCACTTTCGGACAAACGCGTTAACATGTTCCCCTACCCTACATCTTGGGATTTCAGGTACTTTCTGAGAGCCACAAAGCATAGCTAATGCAGTAAACAGATCGCTTTTCTATGCCTCACTAGCTGTACCGTGACCAGATAATTGACTTCATATCTACAGAAGACATTGTCAATTATGGCTCAATAAAAGAGAATAAATGGCATTCACAAATGTGGATCTGTATTTAGAGACACAAATCCACTGATTAAAGGGGATTTCCAGTTGTATTTAATTCATAATCACCCTAAACCGAAGTCAAGTAATTCTTCATCATTTTCAAGATTTCTCTTTGCTACCAGTGAATGGAAATTCCTGAATATATCCAGAGGCTTAAAACCTTCCAGGCCTAGTTCTGAAGACCACAGCTGCATCTAGTCAATCCTGATACCTTTCACCTTCGCTGATACACAGGACAAGAGAGATGAATGCTGCTGATCTAGATGCAGGGGACTGCTTAAACCAGTGCCCCCCAAACAAATGTCCATATATTATCCCTTGTCATGAGCAAGGGTCTGTATGCAATGACCTGAAACGCGTAGACACTTGTCTGTGTGTATGGCTTTTTATCTTTTTATAGAAGCTGGATTTCTCCATATTTTGGCTATTGGAATGTATTTCAAACACTTATACTATGGTGGTTGGGTGAAATCCTTCAAGCGGCACGCTCCAGAAATGTCAATATAAAGCATCTACAAAATCCCTGCTTCACACAACCTACATTCCTAAGTGACGACTTTCTAAGGAGTTTGACAAGAGCGATTTACAACCGGACAAGCAAAACACCATAGAGTGACAAAGTCATGACTAGGTCTAGCTTACTGGATTTAATCTGACGAGACTACTATAGTGTTAAAGAGGTTTTAGATTAGGCAGAGTGTGGAATCTCCTTAAAGGGGTTGTCTCATCATGGACAATGGGGGCATATCGCTAGGTGGGACCCGCACCTATATCAAGAACGGAGCCCTGCAAGGTGGTGGCTGGAGGACTCTGGTCCGGCCACCACCAAGCCGGCTTCCCATAGAAGGTGAATGGGAGCATACCGCGCGGCCTCCGCTCCCATTCATTTCTATGGGGCCGACTGAAATAGACGAGCCAGTGCTCGGCTATTTTCGCCGGCCCTATAGAAAATGAATGGAGGGTGTCTGCGCATGCGCAGTGCGCCCTCCTTCACTTGCGGGGCTCCGTTCTCGATATAGGTATATGCCCCCATTGTCCATGATGAGACAACCCCTTTAAAGAGACCACTCCTATGTGGAGACTCACTTGAAGTGCTCCATGGTATGGAGACTTATTGGCAATGCTCCACGGGAAAACAATATGCAAGAAGGTATCTCCCAATTAACAAGAACCATCTGCCATCTCAAACAGCTGTCTACAGATGGATATTTGGCCTGGCTATATTCCCTTGTCAGATCCAAAGGCTTAGTTAAAAAGTTGGATTTTGACTCATTGGGAGCCACTTCCCCAAGGTGGCGCTAGCGGGTTGGTTCTTTTTCCTTGGGAGATACCTCCTTGCATATTGTTTTCCCATGGAGCACTGCCAATAAGTCTCCATACCATGGAGTACTTCCAGTAAGTTTCCATACAAGACTGTTCTCTTTAGGCCGAATGCACGCGGCCGTGAGCGGTCCGTGGTAACACGGGCTGGATTCTTGCTGAGAGCAGGCGCGTACGGCGTCATTGGTTGCTACGATGCCGTGCGCTTCCTGCTGCTGCCGCAGTACCGTAGTGCACTAGTATAGATCATACCAGTGTATTACTGTACTGCGGCGGCAGCAGGAAGCGCACGGCGTCATAGCAACCAATGATGCCGTGCGCTCCTGCTCTCAGCAGGAATCCAGCCTGTGTAACCACGGACCACTCACGGGCGTGTGCATTCGGCCTTAAAGTGAGCCAATAGCCTGCCTAAACTGCAATGCAGGGCATCACACCAGCCAGAACCCTACCCTGCACTGGCGAGGGGCAAGCACCCAGAAACAGCTGTCTACATTCCCTTATCAGACCCCAAGGCTTGGTTAAAAAGTTGGATTCTGACTCATAGGGAGCCACTTCCACAAAATGGCGCCAGAGACATGGTTCTCTTCAATTGGGAGATAACTCTTTGCATAAACATTTTAGAATAACAGTCAATAAAAGCTGTAAGTTTTTAGAAATAACAAATGATGATATAGTCATTGATAAAATCGCCGCCATCACTGCTCCAATGTGACTCTGCTACCTCACCTGACTTTGTTGAGCTTCTATGCATCCATCATTGAGCTACAGGATGTAGTCAGAACGGTTACATATTGACGGCTGCGACCGGTGATTGGCGGACCCAGTCATATACATGAGATTGGACAACATTGCGCCACACTGTTTTTATATATTTAGGCATTAAATAGGTTTATATAATAGTAAATCTGTCTTGGGGTCCATTCACACATCCGTGTGTGTGTTTTGCGGATCCACAAAACACAGACACCGGCAATGTGTGTTCCGCCTTTTGCCGACCGCACATTGCCAACACTTAATAGAAAATGCCTATTCTTGTCCGCAATTGCGGACAAGAACAGGACATGTTCTATTTTTTTCGGCCCCATAGAAATGAATGGGTCTGCAATTCCGTTCCGCAAATTGCGGACGTGTGAATGGAGCCTTAGTTGTCTATGGCAGCCAATCACAGGCCAGCTTATAGTTTCTACAGGACTCAAAAAATTAAAGCTGAGCTCTGACTCGTTGCTATGGACAAAAAAGACAGATTTACTATTAGGCCCCCTGCACACAGCCTTTTTTTTTTTTCCCCGTTTACTGGCCGTTTTTTGCGTATACGGAACCATTCATTTCAATGGTTCCGCAAAAAAAACGGAATGTACTCCGTATGCATTCCGTATTTCCGTTTTTCCGTTCAAAGATAAAACATGTCCTATTATTGCCCGCAAATCACGTTCCGTGGCTACATTCAAGTCAATGGGTCCACAAAAAAACGGAACACATACGGAAATGCATCTGTATGTCTTCCGTTTCCGCTCCGTTTTTTGCGGAACCATCTATTGAAAATGTTATGCCCAGCCCAATTTTATCTATGTAATTACTGTATATGCCATACGGAAAAACAGAACGGAAACACAACACTGAACAACGGATCCATGAAAAACGGACGGCAAAACACTGAAAAAGCCATATGGTCGTGTGCAATAGGCCTTAGGCAGTTTGATTAGGAGATATTGGAGGCGGGCTACTTTTTCGTGGGCCACTCAGTATAATTGCTGTCATTTATGGCCTCATGCACACGACCGTATGTATTCTGCGGCCAGAAAACCGCTGAGCCACAAAATACGGATATCGGCCATCTGCATGTTGCATTTACTGCCTACTCTTGTCTGCAAAATGGATAACAATAAGACTTGTTCTATAATTTACGATAAAGCTGTATTGATGCAGACAGCCCACAGATGAAATCCATGTGCTGTCCGCATTTTTTACGGGCCCAATGGGTCAACGTGTGATCCATAAAAAAAATGGGACGCTGACCCAAAATACAGACAACAACTTCATGGGTTGTTCTCTATTGATTTCCATGGAAGTTCCTAGGGCTGGGCTACCAAAAAGGAAATTATTCAATTGACTCCTACAGTGTTCAATGATTTCTCCGTCCCTGATGTATGGCTATAACATAATATCCAGCCCATAATAGAACTATTTTTTTTTACGGAACACTTATGGACATACGGACCTGTTGAAGTGAATGGATCCTCATACGGGCCGCAAAAAAAAAAAAAAAAAAAAGGCACGGAAAAGGGGGAAAAAAAATACATTCGTGTTCATGAGCCCTAACTGATGGAAATAACTGAAGACTTAACAAAAATCAGTAAAAAAAAAAAAAAAAACAGCGGATTGCATCCAGATGCCAACATTTTTTTCAGTGACCCATTGACTTGAATTGACCAGTCCTGTGTGAAAAACAAATTAACATAGAACGCGCCACAATTTGTCCTGAACGGACAGATGGTCAGTGAAAAACAATGCTCGTGTATATACTCATTGACATGAATGGGTCAGGGTTCTGTCCAGATGCTGTCTGTTGTAAAAACGGACCACATCCTGACAAAAAACTGGCTTGTGTGAAATTAGCCTAATGCTTATTACACACGAGCGAGCTCTCCATCCGGATGCACGTTGCTAGGACATGCTGGGTGTCATTCTTCAGTCTTTCTTCTTCAGATGCGTGAAAACCGGATATAAAACGGATGTAGGACCTCATGCAAACGAGCGCTGTCATTTCTTGGCGGAACGAATAACGTGGTACAGCCGTGTGCATGAGGCCTGATCCTGATGGAAGAAAGCGGGGCGCTGAACTCAATCGCACATAATACTCAACTTCCATGCAAAACCATCTGTTTTTCACTGACCAGAACCTGACACGTTCCTTCCGTATCACTCATGTGAAATAGGCCCAAAAAGCAGAAGTAATGAAGCTCCTACGCCTTCTGCTAAATCAGAGAGTGCACTCCATCTAGTTGTCATAGAGATTAATGATCTAGATATTTAAAGCTAGTTAGGAGGTCAGTGATGAAAATCCATGGAACCAAGCAGCGTGTCAGTACGGACGTGGGCCCACAGGGGAGATCGGGCCCTCTACAAAGTGAGACTCCCTCATTCACTTAGACGAGGCGGTCACAGCGGTGGTGGCTAGTCAGGAGCGAATCACAGCGAGTTCTTCACCTGCGAGGGGCTGTCTCCACTGCTGACGAAGGCTCCCCCTGATTGACAGGGCCGAACACCTCGCCCCCGGCCCAGACAATCTCAGGCCTGTGCAGCTGCCCCAAACAGTGTTCATGGGCCGCTGCTCTGGGTGGGCACGAGATGGTCAGGGCTGGTCGAGATGTCTGGCCTGGTCAATCAAGCGGCAGGGGTGAGCGTCGTCAGAATCGAGGACTCGTTATGATGAACTGACTGACTCATCTCTGGTGCAAACTATGTGATGGACTTGTCAAATCTTACTAGAATTGAAGGGAGTCACCACAGTATGCCATTCTACACCGCTTACATAGCGCTGTGGCAGAACTATAGAGGAGTCCAATGGTACCTGTCGCCTTTTGTTTTGATGTTCACCAAAGGAAAAAACGCAGTTTTATTCATATGTAAAAAGGGCTCGCAAGTGCCCAGGGGCGGCATTCGGGCTGAAAGTGCCCAGGGGCGGCATTCGGGCTGAAAGTGCCCAGGGGCGGCATTCGGGCTGAAAGTGCCCAGGGGCGGCATTCGGGCTGAAAGTGCCCAGGGGCGGCATTCGGGCTGAAAGTGCCCAGGGGCGGCATTCGGGCTGAAAGTGCCCAGGGGCGGCATTCGGGCTGAAAGTGCCCAGGGGCGGCATTCGGGCTGAAAGTGCCCAGGGGCGGCATTCGGGCTGAAAGTGCCCAGGGGCGGCATTCGGGCTGAAAGTGCCCAGGGGCGGCATTCGGGCTGAAAGTGCCCAGGGGCGGCATTCGGGCTGAAAGTGCCCAGGGGCGGCATTCGGGCTGAAAGTGCCCAGGGGCGGCATTCGGGCTGAAAGTGCCCAGGGGCGGCATTCGGGCTGAAAGTGCCCAGGGGCGGCATTCGGGCTGAAAGTGCCCAGGGGCGGCATTCGGGCTGAAAGTGCCCAGGGGCGGCATTCGGGCTGAAAGTGCCCAGGGGCGGCATTCGGGCTGAAAGTGCCCAGGGGCGGCATTCGGGCTGAAAGTGCCCAGGGGCGGCATTCGGGCTGAAAGTGCCCAGGGGCGGCATTCGGGCTGAAAGTGCCCAGGGGCGGCATTCGGGCTGAAAGTGCCCAGGGGCGGCATTCGGGCTGAAAGTGCCCAGGGGCGGCATTCGGGCTGAAAGTGCCCAGGGGCGGCATTCGGGCTGAAAGTGCCCAGGGGCGGCATTCGGGCTGAAAGTGCCCAGGGGCGGCATTCGGGCTGAAAGTGCCCAGGGGCGGCATTCGGGCTGGTGTCTTCTGTGGACTTCTAGCCCTCCAGGTAAACTTCCAGCAGGGACAGGGTTACATGTGTCACTGCAGCCAATCACTGGCCACAGCAGTGATGTGGCCCCAAGTGGCACTGCCAGACGCACCCCATATGGCCGCTGGCCCCATTAACTATAATGTCACAGTGCACCTAGACAATGTCATAATTGGCTCCAAATTATGTTACAAATTGGTACAATTTGGCGCATTTTTGGCACAATCTGACGCATCTTGTTCTTGAGAAACCCCCTGCACCTTGTTCAACAAGGGAGCGCGGCTTACCAGAGGCATGGCCCAAGATGCACCATTTAGTGCCAAAATGGCGCCACAATTCTGGCCTAAAACTTTAGCAACCAATAGTTGGTATAAAGTCAGAGAAAGGTGTCTGTCCCTGCACCAGATTTATCATCCAGCCTGAGCCCCTGTGATAAATCTGGTGCAGGTCTAGACACCACTTATAGGATCAGTAAATCCGGGCCAGTGTGTCTTACCTCTAGGGGTTTATTCCTGCGGGTTTTCCACTATAGAGAAGGTGAAAATTTACCGCCAAAAGCTCCAGCATGCTGCATTTTTAAAAAGAAGCAAGAAGGACATAGAACGCCACCTAATTCACGAAAGTCCTGCATTTCATATTTCCAAAAGACCTTCAAGGGGTTGTTCACGGACTCCCCAGCATGGTCAGACCTGAATCACACTTCCGTGATCCCTGCTGCTGGGTTCCAGGTCCTTTGCTCCACAGCAGCTCTCAGGTCTCCTGGTTTGACACGGGTAACGAGGCCGCTGCAGCAGTAACATGTCTCCCTGGCATCACGTGACCCGGCGACATGACACGCAGAGTCATTGGCTGCAGTGACTACGTGACCCACCTTAAATTGGATGTATATGTGAGGAGACTGGAGAGCTGCGAAGGAGCTGGAATCAGGTAGGTAGGATTCCTTCTGCAGGTCCGGCCATGCCCGAAATGCTGCCAGGGGCGAACAACCCCTTTCAGTAAACATCTGGAGCTGGCGTGTTAACTGCAAAAACTGCAGGTGTAAAAAAATATATATATATTACATATGCGCCATTGTGATCCGGTCGCCAGTTCCAGCAGAGAAGCCGCGAGCAGCAGTTTTCATCCGGCCGATTCTCTGCCTTTTTGCCAGATTTCCGCCGGACTCTATTATAGCTAATGTGCCCAGCGGGCATACAGGGCGCATCTGGCAGTGCCGGATCTGGAGAACTCCGGCAGGCTATTCTCTGGAGAAATTGCTGCTGCAGGTGTGAAACGAGCCTAAAAGTGTCGAAAAACGTCACCAAAGGGCCTCGTGCCTTATTTTCGGTCCCCATTTTTGGCGGTTTGCACCCAATCATTTCTAGGGGGGCTGCAAAAAATGCAGAATAGCCATCTCTATGATAGGGACTGAGGAAAGTGCAGGGTGCACAAGGCCGGTATCCGAATTTTGCGGATCTGCAGTTAGATGATCGTAAAATACACGCGGTCGTGGCCAAACACAGGGTCCAGGCAAGACCCTGGGAAGCCAGCTCCTCTAGCTGCTCCTCTTCATCCAGATTTTGGAACATAGGATGCACCGAGGACCAGGGGGCCGCAGCCTATATGGACCTCTGATGTGAACAGTGTCCAAATAAACGGATTATATAGTAAATAGCACCATATATATATATAAGGAAGTGAAGGCTGAGGAGATGGAGCCGGGGGCAGCAGGGGGCTCCATCACTGAGGGAAATAATAGCTGCATGCGGATCTCCCACAGGAGAAATCCCCCCCCCCCCCCCCCCCCAAGCAATGGGAACCAGACAACTGCTAGCGGATATGAATAGAGTTCTGGAGATGAAGCGTCAAAATCACTGGGAGATCCCAGGTCCTCGTGAAGGAGGCGATCAGGCGCAGACAGCAGGCGATCACACAATGTCCCTGCGATCCGGGACCGCCGTCCACACAGCAGAGGGGATCTACTACAGTTCTGGGGATCTGTCCAGCGTGACATTGATGGATCGCACACTGCCAGCCAATGACAAGACACTCAGCACATCACAGTGTATCCCCACAGCTATGCCCAAGACTCGGGGGAACCACAAGTCCCAGCGTCTCTCGGGAACTCACCATGCACACTGCCGATCGCGGCTGGGGACTCGACACTTGGTAGATGCTGTTTCCTAGTGGGCTAAAGGACCTCTGATGACATCATACCCATGTGACCAGACTTTCCTGTGGGAGGAGCCATGCTAGGAAGTTTGCTAGACAGCTTCTTGTATTACCGGGGTTCTGGGCAGCGGCTGCACATCATCACTGGGAGCTGAGCACAGGTACAATGCTCTGCAGGGGCTGGGGACGCTGGGTGTCCTGAGATGCAATGCTCTGCAGGGGCTGAGGACGCTGGCTGTCCACAGATGCAATGCTCTGCATGGACTGGGTGCACTGGGGTGCAGTGCTCTGCATGCTCTGGGATGTAACCCATGGACTGGGGTGCAGTGCAATGCATGGACTGGGGTGCAGTGCTCTGCATGGACTGGGTGCACTGGGGTGCAGTGCTCTACATGGACGGGGTGCAGTGCTCTGGGTGGACTGGGGTGCAGTGCTCTGCGTGGACTGGGGTGCAGTGCCCTGCGTGCTCTGGGATGTAACCCATGGACTGGGGTGCAGTGCTCTGCATGGACTGGGGTGCAGTGCTCTGCATGGACTGGGTGCACTGGGGTGCAGTGCTCTGCATGGACTGGGTGCACTGGGGTGCAGTGCTCTGCATGGACTGGGTGCACTGGGGTGCAGTGCTCTGCGTGGACTGGGGTGCAGTGCTCTGCATGGACTGGGTGCAGTGCTCTGCATGCTCTGGGATGTAACCCATGGACTGGGGTGCAGTGCTCTGCATGGACTGGGTGCACTGGGGTGCAGTGCTCTGCATGCTCTGGGATGTAACCCATGGACTGGGGTGCAGTGCTCTGCGTGGACTGGGATCTTTGGGTGCCATGGGATCACTTGTTCTGTAAGAATTAGGCACTATGCACTGGGGTGTAACGCTCTATGTGGACCCCTGGGTACAGGGACTAGGGATTCTGGCCTCTCCTTGTAGGGATGTAATGCTCTGCAGAGGTGGGAGTGCATCCCCAGGAGGACAGCGCTATTGAGGCTGGCGCTGATACTCAGAATTACGGGGAACACTGTGATGATTTCCCCTGCATGTGCCATCACTGAATTTATTAACCCCTTTAATGAGGTTGTATAGACCATCATTTTCTAATCGGTGGAGGTCCGCCCACCCCACACCTCTGCCGATCAGATGTTTCACTTCAGTGGGAGCAGTCCTGTAGTTACCCGCTCTGTCCACTGGGATTTTCCAGGATTTTGATATTGATACCTATCCTTAGGATAGGCCATCCGTATCAGATTGACAGTGGTCCTGCACCCCTGCTGATCAGCTGTTACCGGAAGTCAGCATCAGAACTCCATAGCTCCCTCCCTTGTGTAATGGCTGCCACTGGTAACTGCACCACTGCTCCCATAGAAGTGAATGTGAGCTGAAACAGCTGATCGGCTAGGACTAAGGATATGCCATCAGTATCAGACTCCTGGGCAACTAACAAGATGGGAGGAAAAAAAAGCGGTGTCCTTAAAAAGCTATTCCAGGTTTGGTCGCCTTATGAAGTAAGCCTTCAGCATGTGGTACCAAGGGAAAGCACCATACTCACCTGTTTCCTGTCAAACTAGAGGGGCAATCTTCTAGTCCTGGACTTTTTTCCCTTACTGCTGCTGCTTCTTGGGACCACATGCTAGGTGGCTTACTTTAAAAAGGACCCAGTCCTTTACCCCCCACCCACTGCTGATCCCGAACAGTGTTTGTGCGGGAAAGGGCAGTCCTTTTTAGAAAGCTGTTTGGGGGCTATGTGCCTGCAGAAATATGGGCACATAGCTATATTTAGACTGTAATAGGGACACAGCTTCGATGATCTTGTTTAAAAGATTAGATTATCAGCTTTAAAACAAAAACAAAGTTGATGTCACTAGCCCTGATACATTGCAAGTTACTGCCCCTGTGAAAGCTGTATATACCTTCAGCTTTCACTTCTGACCCTATTTCTAATAGCTGTATCTTTCAGTTACTCACCTAGCACTGTGATCATGGTCTTGTTTAAACACTTAGATTTTCAGATTTTAAACAAGACCAGGATCACCCAGCCCAAGATAGAAATGGTTAAGGTAGCCTCTTCTCCCTTTAAGGCCTCATGCACACGACCGTATTTTTTCACGGTCCGCAAAACGGGGTTTTGTTGGTCCGGGATCCGTGACCGTTTTTTCGTCCGTGGGTCTTCCTTGATTTTTGGAGGATCCACGGATATGAAAAAAAAGTCGTTTTGGTGTCCGCCTGGCCGTGCGGAGCCAAACGGATCCGTCCTAAATTACAATGCAAGTCAATGGGGATGGATCCGTTTGACGTTGACACAATATGGTGCAATTTCAAACTGATCTGTCCCCCATTGACTTTCAATGTAAAGTCAGGAGTCCCTATTATACCATCGGATCGAAGTTTTCTCCAATCCGATGGTATATTTTAACTTGAAGTGTCCCCATCACCATGGGAATATACTGTCTGATATGAGTTAGATCGTGAAACTCATATCCGACAGTATATTCTAACACATAGGCGTTCCCATAGTGATGGGGACGCTTCTAGTTAGAATATACTACGAACTGTGTACATGACTGCTGCCTGGCAGCACCCGATCTCTTACAGGGGGGTGTGATCCGCACAATTAACCCCTCAGGTGCTGCACCTGAGGGGTTAATTGTGCATATCATAGCCCCCTATAAGAGATCAGGGGCTGCCAGGCGGCAGACCCCCCTCCCTGCCCAGTTTTAATTTCATTGGTGGCCAGTGCGGCCCCCCCCCTCGGCCCCCCCTCCCTGTATTGTAATATCATTGGTGGCCAGTGTGCGGCCCCCCCCTCCCTCCCTCCCTCTATTGTATTATCATTGGTGGCCAGTGTGCGGCCTCCCCTCTCCCCCCCGATCATTGGTGGCAGCGGAGATTCCTATCGGAGTCCCAGTTTAATCGCACTGGGGCTCCGATCGGTAACCATGGCAACCAGGACGCTACTGCAGGCCTGGTTGCCATGGTTACTTAGCAATATTACAATATTAGAAGCATCATACTTACTTGCTGACTGCTTGTTAGCGGTTTTCTTCAGGCAGGTTTATGCTGGTATGAGATGAGGCATCAGACCTCCAACCCGTGAATATTTCCCTGTGCAACGAATATCCCTTTGCTTCTGATCAGAGAGATAAATATCAGCCCAGACCAACTTAGGTTGTTAAATATCTGACATCTTTATTTTTCATCACATACTTATAGGGCTTTTTGGGGGTGGGCGCATATTGTTTCTCAAGGTCCAATTGGAACAATCCTGGTATTTCTAAAGAGGCTCTGGGAACATGTGTCACCAAATTACAGTTGAAACTTTGTTAAACAATGCTGGTATCTGCTGTATACAATACTTGCAAAAGAGCTGTTTTACACTGAACAGGTTTCCCTCTATATGCTAACAAGGTGAATGGGCTATCTTAGTTTGTTTCATTGTATGTGAGGTGAGATGTTAAATAGCTCATTTGTTCAGAGATGCTGCTATTGTGTCCAGCACTGGCAGAGGGTGTGTTACGTGCTAATTAATGATCTGTCACTTTCCAGTAGGAGGAGCTCCCGGCCGGTCACAGACAGCGCAGCAGGTAAGTATAATGCTTCTAATATTGTAATATTGCTAAGTAACCATGGCAACCAGGCCTGCAGTAGCGTCCTGGTTGCCATGGTTACCGATCGGAGCCCCAGTGCGATTAAACTGGGACTCCGATCGGAATCTCCGCTGCCACCAATGATGGGGAAAGGGGGGCCCGCACACTGGCCACCAATGATATTAATACAATAGAGGGGGGGGGGGGGCGCACACTGGCCACCAATGATAATACAATAAACGGAGGGAGGGGGAGGCCGCACACTGGCCACCAATGAAATTAAAACTGGGGAGGGAGGGGGGTCTGCTGCCTGGCAGCCCCTGATCTCTTATAGAGGGCTATGATATGCACAATTAACCCCTCAGGTGCAGCACCTGAGGGGTTAATTGTGCGGATCACAGCCCCCTGTAAGAGATCGGGTGCTGCCAGGCAGCAGGGGGCAGTCATGTACACAGTTTGTAGTATATTCTAACTAGAAGCGTCCCCATCACTATGGGAACGCCTCTGTGTTAGAATATACTGTCTGAAACAGCTTTTATGCAGACGGATCTTCGGATCCGTCTGTATGAAAGTAACCTACGGATCACGGCCGCGGATGCCAATCTTGTGTGCATCCGTGTTTTTTCACGGACCCATTGACTTGAATGGGTCCGTGAACCGTTGTCTGTCAAAAAATAGGACAGGTAATATTTTTTTGACGGACAGGAAACACGGATGCGGCTGCAAAACGGTGCATTTTCCGATTTTTCCACGGACCCATTGAAAGGCATGAGGCCTAAGATGGATGTGATCTCAGCCATTCTGGAGGAGGAGGGCAGTAGGAAAGTAGCTACCTCACTTTCCTGAGCCTCATTGCCACCACCCTCCTCCATAGAGTGCCTGCTCAGTGAGCAGCAAACTCTTTTCCAAATTGTCAACACTTCTCAGTGTTGAAACTCGCCCGGTTAGATACTCGATGTGCAATTCCAAACTGGCAATTTGCTCACATTTTGATCAAAGATATGCACCCTCAAACGGCTGTTCCAGGACTGAATACATTAGACAAGAGGTGCACTGGACTGCGCTGTCAATAATGGAACACATACTAATGGGGATTAAGCAATAAAAGAGAAAAAAATACAATACAGTGATAAGAATCTAGCTTACTGTAGTCCCCAACTGAAGTCACGTAATCTAAAGTCACACACTTAATACAAACACACACTTGAACTCAAACACGCGAATGCTCACAAACTCGCGCTGTCTGTCTGCTTGCATAAGTGCAGCTCTCAAACCAGACTGCTTTTTTCCTCTGGATTCAAGTAATTATTTATTTATTATTTTCTGCAGGGGGAAAGAGATAGGTGCAGGGTATTTTTCTATTTCAATGCTGCCCCTGAACCATGCAGCCCTGTGCAGAAGCCCACTTTGTCCTGGTTTGTTTTGTAAAACGAATCAAAAACTATTGTTTATGGTGACAGCCTGTGAGACAAAATCTTTTCTGACTGCCGGAAACCTTGCCCAACTGTCAGAAATATATTAGATATTCCTCTATGTTGGCAGTCACTATTACTGCAGCATGTAACAAGTACAACTAGAGAAGTGGTTGGGATATTTTACACTAGACATAGGATAAAGACAAGAAAGGTCCCATTTTACAGATGTGTTTGTGTGTGGGTTACAAACGTTTGGTGTAGCTCATTTGATCCAGATGCTAAGATGAAGACAGAAGGAGATGCCGGCTGTGCGAACAAGTGGATTAAGGTGAGTTAAATTATTTTTAGTTATTTTAACCCCTCCAGCGCTATTTTACTATGCATTCTGTATTCAGAATGCTATTATTTTCCCTTATAACCATGTTATAAGGGAAAATAATAATGATCGGGTCTCCATCCCGATCGTCTCCTAGCAACCGTGCGTGAAAATCGCACCGCATCCGCACTTGCATCCGCATATTCACTTCTATGGGGCCTGCGTTGCGTGAAAAACGCAGAATATAGAGCATGCTGCAATTTTTCACGCAACGCACAAGTGATGCGTGAAAATCACCGCTCGTGTGCACAGCCCGATAGAAATGAATGGGTCGGTATTCAGTGCGGGTGCAATGCGTTCAACTCGCGCATCGCATCCGCACGGAATACTCGCCCGTGTGAAAGAGGCCTTAGTGTTCTAGCACGGCCACCACAGTTGGATTTCAGAGTGGTCGTAATGAGCAGTATTAGTCTACTTTCACACTGGCGTTTTGGTTTCCGTTTGTGAGATCCGTTCAGGGATCTCACAAGCGGTCCAAAACGGATCAGTTTTTCCCCTTAATACATTCTGAATGGAAAAGGATCCGCTCAGGATGCATCAGTTTGGCTCCGTTCCGCCTACATTACGCTTTGGAGGCGGACACCAAAACGCTGCCTGCAGCGTTTTGGTGTCTGTCTGACGAAACTGAGCCAAACGAATCCGTTCTGGCACACAATGTAAGTCAATGGGGACGGATCAGTTTCACTGGCACAATAGAAAACTGATCCGTCCTCCATTGACTTTCAATGGTGTTCAAGACGGATCAGTTTTGGCTATGTTAAAGATGTTCTGAACAGATGCAGACGGTTGTATTATCTGAACGGATGCGTTTGTGCAGATCCATGACGGATCACCACCAAACACGAGTGTGAAAGTAACCTTTATAATGTGATGGAAAAATTAATCCAGGCAGCAAAGGAATCAATATGAATAATAACAATACAGTCGTGGCCAAAAGTTTTGAGAATGACACAAATATTAGTTTTCACAAAGTTTGCTGCTAAACTGCTTTTAGATCTTTGTTTCAGTCGTTTCTGTGATGTAGTGAAATATAATTACACGCACTTCATACGGTTCAAAGGCTTTTATCGACAATTACATGACATTTATGCAAAGAGTCAGTATTTGCAGTGTTGGCCCTTCTTTTGCAGGACCTCCGCAATTCGACTGGGCATGCTCTCAATCAACTTCTGGGCCAATTCCTGACTGATAGCAACCCATTCTTTCATAATCACTTCTTGGAGTTTGTCAGAATTAGTGGGTTTTTGTTTGTCCACCCGCCTCTTGAAGATTGACCACAAGTTCTCAATGGGATTAAGATCTGGGGAGTTTCCAGGCCATGGACCCAAAATGTCAACGTTTTGGTCCCCGAGCCACTTAGTTATCACCTTTGCCTTATGGCACGGTGCTCCATTGTGCTGGAAAATGCATTGTTCTTCACCAAACTGTTGTTGGATTGTTGGAAGAAGTTGCTGTTGGAGGGTGTTTTGGTACCATTCTTTATTCATGGCTGTGTTTTTGGGCAAAATTGTGAGTGAGCCCACTCCCTTGGATGAGAAGCAACCCCACACATGAATGGTCTCAGGATGCTTTACTGTTGGCATGACACAGGACTGATGGTAGCGCTCACCTTTTCTTCTCCGGACAAGCCTTTTTTCAGATGCCCCAAACAATCGGAAAGAGGCTTCATCGGAGAATATGACTTTGCCCCAGTCCTCAGCAGTCCATTCACCATACTTTCTGCAGAAGATCAATCTGTCCCTGATGTTTTTTTTTGGAGAGAAGTGGCCTCTTTGCTGCCCTTCTTGACACCAGGCCATCTTCCAAAAGTCTTCGCCTCACTGTGCGTGCAGATGCGATCACACCTGCCTGCTGCCATTCCTGAGCAAGCTCTGCACTGGTGGCACTCCGATCCCGCAGCTGAATCCTCTTTAGGAGACGATCCTGGTGCTTGCTGGACTTTCTTGGATGCCCTGAAGCCTTCTTAACAAGAATTGAACCTCTTTCCTTGAAGTTCTTGATGATCCTATAAATTGTTGATTGAGGTGCAATCTTAGTAGCCACAATATCCTTGCCTGTGAAGCCATTTTTATGCAACGCAATGATGGCTGCACGCGTTTCTTTGCAGGTCACCATGGTTAACAATGGAAGAACAATGATTTCAAGCATCACCCTCCTTTTAACAAGTCTGCCATTTTAACCCAATCAGCCTGACATAATGATCTCCAGCCTTGTGCTCGTCAACATTCTCACCTGAGTTAACAAGACGATTACTGAAATGATCTCAGCAGGTCCTTTAATGCAGTGGAAAGTTTTTTTTGGGATTACCGTATTTTTCGCTTTATAAGACGCACTTTTTTCCCCCCAAAAGTGGGGAGAAAATGGCCGTGCGTCTTATAAAGCGAATACTTCGCTGGCCGCTATGCTGCACAGCTCGGCCAGCGAAGTATCAGTGACAGTGTGGAGGGAGGAGGCGGGGCCCGGTGCAGTGACTCTACTCTAATACACCGGGCCCCGCAACTGTTAAACATTCAATCGGATCTATATCTAATAGTATATGCTCTGTACGGCTCTTACTGTAGTACTGTAAGTATAGCGCAGACCGGCATCTCCATCGGTCATGAGCTGCTTGCCGCACCTCCTTCCTCATTCGCCCGTCTGCTCCAGCTCCCTCTGTCATGCGCCGCCTGCCCCAGCTCCCTCCTCATGCGCCGCCTGCCTGCTTATCTCACTTTATGAATGAAAGGGCTGGCGGCGCATGACAGAGGGAGCTGGGGCAGGCGGCGCATGACAGAGGGAGCTGGGGCAGGCGGCGCATGACAGAGGGAGCTGGGGCAGGCGGCGCATGACAGAGGGAGCTGGGGCAGGCGGCGCATGACAGAGGGAGCTGGGGCAGGCGGCGCATGACAGAGGGAGCTGGGGCAGGCGGCATGTGACAGAGGGAGCTGGGGCAGGCGGCGCATGACAAAGGGAGCTGGGGCAGGCGGCGCATGACAAAGGGAGCTGGGGCAGGCGGCGCATGACAGGGAGCTGGGGCAGGCGGCACATGACAGAGGGAGCTGGAGCAGACGGGCGTATGAGGAAGGAGGTGCGGCAAGCGGCGCATGACCGATGGAGATGCCGGTCTGCGCTATACTTACAGTACTACAGTAAGAGCCGTACAGAGCATATACTATTAGATATAGATCCGTTTGAATGTTTAACAGCTGTGGGGCCCGGTGTATTAGAGTAGAGTCACTGCACCGGGTCCCGCCATGAGTGTCTCCGCCTCCTCCCTCCACACTGATGCATCTGATGGGGGATCTGTAGATGACACTTATGGGGATCTGTGGATGACATAAGTGTCATCCACAGAGCCCCATAAGTGTTATGCACAGATCCCCCCCATCAGTGTCATGCACAGATCCCCCCCATCAGTGTCATGCACAGATCCCCCCCATCAGTGTCATGCACAGATCCCCCCCATCAGTGTCATGCACAGATCCCCCCCCCATCAGTGTCATGCACAGATCCCCCCCCCATCAGTGTCATGCACAGATCCCCCCCCCATCAGTGTCATGCACAGATCCCCCCCCCATCAGTGTCATGCACAGATCCCCCCCCCCATCAGTGTCATGCACAGATCCCCCCCCATCAGTGTCATGCACAGATCCCCCCCCCATCAGTGTCATGCACAGATCCCCCCCCCATCAGTGTCATGCACAGATCCCCCCCCCATCAGTGTCATGCACAGATCCCCCCCCCCATCAGTGTCATGCACAGATCCCCCCCCCATCAGTGTCATGCACAGATCCCCCCCCCCATCAGTGTCATGCACAGATCCCCCCCCCATCAGTGTCATGCACAGATCCCCCCCCCATCAGTGTCATGCACAGATCCCCCCCCCATCAGTGTCATGCACAGATCCCCCCCCCATCAGTGTCATGCACAGATCCCCCCCCCATCAGTGTCATGCACAGATCCCCCCCCCATCAGTGTCATGCACAGATCCCCCCCCCATCAGTGTCATGCACAGATCCCCCCCCCCATCAGTGTCATGCACAGATCCCCCCCCCATCAGTGTCATGCACAGATCACCCCCCCATCAGTGTCATGCACAGATCACCCCCCCATCAGTGTCATGCACAGATCACCCCCCCATCAGTGTCATGCACAGATACCCCCCCATCAGTGTCATGCACAGATCCCCCCATAACAGTGCGTCATCCACAGATCCCCCCCCCCCCATAACAGTGCGTCATCCACAGATCCCCCCATAACAGTGCGTCATCCACAGACCAGTTAAAAATATTTTTTTCTTATTTTCCTCCTCAAAAACCTAGGTGCGTCTTATCATCAGGTGCGTCTTATAAAGCGAAAAATACGGTAAGTTAATTTTCATGGCAAAGAAGGACTATGCAATTCATCTGATCACTCTTCATAACATTCTGGAGTATATGCAAATTGCTATTATAAAAACTTAAGCAGCAACTTTTCCAATTTCCAATATTTATGTAATTCTCAAAACTTCTGGCCACGACTGTACATTAGTAAGGGGCTTGTATTAACTTCCTCTACATAATAAATACTGTTTGCTGAAGTGAGACAACCCCTTTAAGTAGACCACTACAATTTCTGACACACGTCAAGCACCTTATAAGAAAAAATATTTTTGGTGCTAACTCATTTAACCTTTGCTGCTATGCTTGTACATGAATAATGAAGTGGTGTATCTGAAGCATATGGTCAGTTGTAATAACATCTATAGTACTATGAGCCAAAGTTAAAGAGGACCTTTTATCTGGCAAAACATTGTGAACTAAGTATCATGATATGTATAGCAGCGCCCCGGGATCTCACTGCACTTACTATTATCCCTGGGCGCCGCTCTGTTCTCCTGCTATGCCCTCCGGTATGTTCGGTCACTTGGTTATAGTAGGAGGAGACTTAGGGAACTTAGTTATAGTAGGAGGAGACTGCCCTTGTTCTCCTGGGCGTTTTTTCTCAAAGCCTGGGAGAAAAAAAAACTCCCAGGCTGTGAGCTCTGCACTGCGATTGGCCAGCGCTACAGCCTAAGAGAAGAGGACGCCCAGGAGAACAAGGGAAGACTCCGCCTTCTATAACCAAGTGACCGAACATACCGGAGGGCATAGCAGGAGAACAGAGCGGCGCCCAGGGATAATAGTAAGTGCAGTGAGATCCCGGGGCGCTGCTATACATATCATGATACTTAGTTCACAATGTTTTGCCAGATGAAAGGTCCTCTTTAAGGTGTCCACCAAGCCACCGGCCTATGGATGCTGTTTGGAAACAATGATGTTACAGTCTAACCACATAATTGATCACATTTTTATGTGTGGACGACAGCGTAATCCAATTCACAGTAATCCACAGATCAGTTTGATCTGCTGCTGTATCTAAATATTTGGTTTGTTATCATGGAAGTCTTCCAGACATTATTTTTTAACCTCTGCCTTTAAACCATCCCTCAGCACCAGGCTGCTTTGGCTTTCCATGTTTTCTCTGGCTGTAATCTGTATGTTGCTCTTATTTTTCATGATGACAGCTTCTGTCTTCTCTCTCGGGTCTCCCACTGTGCAGGACAGTGGGTACCCAACCTGCTAAAGCTGAAGCCATAAAAGTACTGTGGCGCAGGCTTTACAGACCTGGCTCACTAACCATATAAATCTACTACAGACGGCCTCAACTGGTTTAGTAGACTCATCTTTAAAGAGGCTCTGTCACCAGGATCAACCCTATTAAACCAGACATACAGCCTAGTAGGGCTCATCATACTGATTAAAATTATACCTTTCTTTTGTCTGTATGCTAAACAGCTACAGGGATATCGGTACTTTTTCATATGCAAATTAGAGTTTTGAGCACCAGGAGGTGGGGCTGAATCATCTGAGCACTACCTTGTAAGGGCTAGACATGCTGAAGGCAGAGCTGTGTGCTAGCAAGTAAATATCATATATTCCATATACTATAGCCTCACCACACTGAGATCTGCTCAGAATGCTAATCTACATATTAATGCTTTATTCCCACACAATATATGATTCTAAAGACACCAGTAATGTGTGTAACGTATAAGCATGGGAAAAACATATACTACTTTACTGGTTTTGCATGTTGAGATCCCAGGTTTAAATCTTGGAAGAGACGTCAAAATGTTTTTCTTTAGATATTTTTTTTCTTCCACATTTCTCCCATAAGAAAGGTCTATGGGGGTCATTTACTAAGCTGCAATATGCCTAAATTAGGCGTATTTCAGGCACAGATGGCGGTGCAACGGTTAGTTGCGCCACTATCTGTGGCTTCGCCCCGCTCACGCCAGTTCTAAAATTTTGGGCGTGGCGGGGACAGGCCCGTCTCATTAATAATTTTCTACACCTGTTTTAAGCGTAGAAAATGGTCTGAATGTAAGACAGCAAGGAAGCTGTCTTACATTTAAAACTGGCTGTAGATGCGCCGAAGTTATGGAGAGGCTGGCTTCTCTTCATAACTTCGGTGGAACCACCGTCGGTGCAGGGCCTTTATTAAGACCGGCGTCTAAAACACCAGTCCTAATAAATGTGCCCCTATAATCAATCATTGAGAATATTATTTTTTTTTTTTTTTTTAGAAAGCTAGTAACTTTTACTGATTTCTTTATAATCATATGTTGTGTCTATGAATAAACCAGTAATAGGTTTTAGCAAAAAAAACACTATCCTATAATTTGGCCTTTTTATTAGTATCATTATTATTATTTAGTATAGCCTTTTAATATGGTTTTAAATAAGAGAGAGAAAAAAATAACAGAAAATGTACATACAGTTGCAAGAAAAAGTATGTGAACCCTTTGGAATGATATGGATTTCTGCACAAATTGGTCATACAATGTGATCTGATCTTCATCTAAGTCACAACAATAGACAATCACAGTCTGCTTAAACTAATAACACACAAAGACTTAAATGTTACCATGTTTTTATTGAACACACAATTACATAATGTAATTAATCATTTTGGTTCAGTAGATACTGCAAAAAACGTACTTTTATAATATGCAAATTACCTGTCTACCTGACGTCACATCTACACCAGGCGCACTGAGGAAGGAGCGGCCGAGCGAGCGTCCTCCCCTCTTTGCGCCTGTGCCGACTCAAGACAGGTGCGGCGCCAGATTTTGAATGCAGACAGGGCCAGCAGAGAACGAGCGTGTCCGCTGGTCCTGTCAATCAACATGAGGAGGGGGCGTCTTTATGATAGGAGGATGCGGCTGCTACCAGCAAGTAGCCGCCCTATTTGCTGGTAGACAGGTAATTTGCATATTATAAAAGTAAGTTTTTTTGCAGTATCTACTGAACCAAAATGATTAATTACATTATGTATGGATAAATCGCAGTATAGGAATTATAAGTACCCAAAAAAAAAAAAAAGAAGATTTTAGTGGGGTGACAGAAGCCCTTTAATATATAGATTTGCTTTCTGAACATATCTCAGTGTGGTGAAGCTATAGTACATAGAGTATATGATATATAGATGCTAGATCACAGCTCTGCCCTCATCCTGATGTCTATCCCTGTCAATCAAAGGGAGGGGGGAGTGTGCAGAGCACAGGGGGTGTTACAGAGCAATGCTCAAAGGTTTCAGCCCCACCTCTTGGTGCTCCAGTTACTGATTTGCCTACGAATAAAAAGTCAGATTTCTCTGCAGCTTTTTATCGTACAGACAAAAGAAAGGTATAGTTTTAGCATGATGAGCCCTACTAGGCAGAATGTCTGGTTTAATAAGGTTGATCCTGGTGACGGAGCTTCTTTAAATGTTTAGACACATTTTCTAATGTTAGTAGTTGAGTTTGTTAATTCCCTCAGGTAAAGACACTAGACTGCTTGCTGTCCCAGGTAAGTGAATTTGGGTCCAATGTATGCAGTGTATACTGTGAGTGCCACATGCAATAACTCAAAACGGCACACGTGCTTGGATGGCAAAAATGTATTCTTGCCACTTCCAACATGTACAAGATAGCAAATCACCTCCTAAGAGGTTGTCCAGTTAGAATATTTTGACAGTGAAATTTGACATGGTGGCCGCACAGAAACCGCGTCCTGTTGTTTCATTGTCCATATGAACAGTGGGAGGTGGGATCCATGTTGTCTCCTGGTGGTTTTTGGCCCAAAATTCTGCTGTCGGAATACGCCTTCTGATTATCCCCTAAGATCACGGTGTACTTTGTTTCAGTATCAAATTCGCAGTTGACACAGAACATTCCACTTTGCTCATTTAAACAGGTAACAAATGCCAAACCAAAAACAAGGGCTTATTCAGAAGAGTGATGTTGTTTCGTCCACTAATATGTGCGATTTTTTTAAACGGACCAAACATGGGTGGTGCCCATATGCTCTCTGGTTTTTACACCGACCCATTGACTTGAATGAGCGAGTCTACCTCTAAAGTTGGACCAAAGTAATGCATGCTGCGATTCTGTCTGCAGAGACCCATTGACTATATGTGTTAGTGTCAGGTAAGTCTATAGAGGGCAGAGCTCAGGGAATGTCTTTTGAACTGTACTATGTTCTGTATAATTCCAAACAATAAATCTACTATCTTATTATAATTTTTATTGTTTTTGCATGTTCTTTACTTGGAATAAATAAATTGCACCCAGAATATGTAGTCTTTTCTTGTAAATGAAATGATCCATAGCACAAGTTGGTATGTAGATGGACCTGTAAATACTAGCAGGTTAGGGACAGGACCATCAAATCTGATTCTCCTGTATAAGAGATTCAATGGATGACGATCCAACTTGGAGAACCGATCTGGCAAGATAAACAACTGGCCGGCTGCCAACACCAACTGCAACGAGCTTCGTGAGAATGATGGAAAAACAACCTCTTCCTAGGGGTTAATGGACTCAGCCTACAAGAGGAAATAAAAACAGGTAATAGTAGAGAGAAAAACACGACCGAGGCGTATATCTTATCAGTACAGTCACAGACAAGTAAAAACCAAACAGTAATAAATAATCAATAAATAAATAGACAGCCCTCAGAACAGACAAACCAAATAGGTACGGACATAAGAGAGAGGGAGGTAGTGGGGTGGGTCAATACTCGCCTCCGTGTCTTTCATAAAATCATGACCGTCATAAACTAGGAAAATCATGGAATTTTATCTCAAGACACGGAAGCTCCTATTGCTAGTTTAAAGCCAGTTAATGATAGAGGCAAACACATGTGGATTCGATCTGAAATAAAACTCCCTAAAAGTGGAAACGCGTGACCACTCGCCAGTTTCATTACATCCTCCAGACGAGCCCCTGACATTGCCAACGAAGTGGTGGATGCCCCACGAACAGAATGTGCCGTAAAAATGGAAGTGTCTATTCCCGACAAGGAGAGAATCCACTTAATCCATCGCGACAGCGTGACACTGGTAACCGGGGCATAGGTTTGACGGAAAGAAATGAACAATTGCGAAAAAGTTGGGGACCAAAGTGATAGGGTCCTAGACTCATACTCTTTCAAGCACGCGACTGGACAGAGAGCCAAAGACGATGGGAAACTGGGCTAAGAGACCAAATTAATATTGGTCTTAGTACGGTGGTAAATATTAAACGTAAGCCCTTCAGGGGTAAAGGACCTGGCGCATAATCCAAAGCTCGGACATCTGAAACACTCTTGCACGAGATAAGACAAAACAGGGTAGCCAACTTGGCCGAAAGGAAAGACAGAACCGTGGAGACGTCCCAAGAGATCGTAAAACGAAGGCAAGTGAGGCGGGAATCCCTAAGCAACCGACACACGAGCGGGTGGTGTCCCGCAGGACAGCCTTTAGGGCTGCAGTAAACGATTATTTTAGTAATCGAGTATTCTATCGATTATTTTTTACGATTAATCGAGTAATCTAATAAAAAAATAATTAATAGACTGTTTTCCTTTATAAAAACTCATCAGACCCCCTGCCATTAGTCCCCAACACCCTTCGTTCCCCACTGTGCGATCAGCCCAAGTGCATCAGTTCCCCCCAGTGCCATCAGCTCTGTTTCCCCCTGGTGTCATCAGCTCCACTATCCCCCAGTGCCATCAGCTCTCTCCCACCAAGTGTCAACAGCTCTCCCCACCCAGTGCCTTTAGCTGTCCCCACCCCAGTGCCATCAGCTCTCCTTCACCCCAGTGCCATCAGTTCTCCCCCACCCTAGTGCCATCAGCTCTCCCCCACCTTAGTGCCATCAGCTCTCCCCCACCCCAGTGTCATCAGCTCATCCCCACCCCATAGCAATCAGCTCTGCCCCCTTGTGCCATCAGCTTTACTCCCCCAGTGCCATAATCTCTCACCCCTTGTGCCATCAGCTCTCCCCCCTTGTGCCATCAGCTTTACTCCCCCAATGCCATCATCTCTCCCCCTTGTGCCATCATCTCAGCCGCCACTGTCATCAGCTCTCCCCCCAATGTGCCATCAGCTCTCCCCCCATTGTGCCTTCAGCTTTACTCCCCCCATTGTGCCATCAGCTTTACTCCCCCCATTGTGCCATCAGCTTTACTCCCCCCATTGTGCCATCAGCTCTCCCCCATTGTGCCATAATCTCTGCTGCCATGCTCCTCCTGACACCCGGATTGCACAGTGTCATTGGTTACTATGACGCTGTGCACTCCAGGCGCCCGGCCTTAGTCGTGCCCCCACCCCCTCAGTTTCACTAACTTACCTTTCCAGCAGGGGTGCTGTGGACACTCCATCGTTTCACGCTGCTCTGCGCCTGACGTCACACAGTGCGTCAGGTCACGGCGTGCGTACGTCAGGAGGTCAGAGCAGCGTGGGACCATGGACGTGCTGTAAAGTGTCCGGAGGCCCCCTGCTGGAAAGGTGAGTATTCCAAGCGCAGCGGGAGACCACGGAGCGGGAGTAATAGCAAGCGCTTCACTCCCGCTCCGTGGTCACATGACACAAACGAATCTTCGATGCAAAAAATTTGCATCAAGGATTTGTTTGTGTCGAATTACTCGATTTAATTGAGTAATCGTTTCAGCCCTAACAGCCTTCAAAACCCCTATGCCCGGATGAGATGATGGACCTAAGGACATTAATAGTGCGGTAGGCTTTGCCTTCCTCATACAGAGAGGTGAGGAATTGGATAACATTATTCACAGATGTAGTAGCGGGATCCAGGTCCTAAAGGAAGCACCAACGAGACCAAGACTGCCAGGCTGCCCGATAGGACCTTCTGGTCCCGGGGGCCCACGCACTCTCCAAAAGGAATCTAGCCATCTCCGAAACCTCCGGGATCTCCTAGGAACCCTGATACTCTGCATGCCAGAAGACGTAAGGAGCCCTCTAAAAGCAACGGGTGTGGCTGGTTCATGGGACCCAGCAGCAGTGCCTGGTAGCTAGGAAGCAGGAGGGGCCTGTCCACCAGCAACTCCAGCAGTTGAGGGAACCAGGATTGGGTCCCCCAAAAAGGTAATATTAGGGTGAGCTCTGATGCTTGGTGACGGAGTTTGGCCAGGACTCGCGGAACCAGAGAGAACGGCAGGAAGGCATACATCAGGGCACCGGACTACTGCTGAAGAAAAGCGTCTACCGCCTCCGCGGCTGGGTCCGGCCTCCAACTGAAATATCTGGGAAGCTGGGCGTTCCAGCGGGACGCAAAAAGGTTGATTGAGAACGGTCTCCAATGCGATGAGATGGTGGAGAACATCGTCCCGTCTAACCTCCAATCGCTGGCATCGGAAATGTAACGTGAGCTCCAGTCGGCGAGGGTGTTGTGGAGTCCCAGAAGGTACTCCGCCACCACCGAGACGTTGGCCAGACAATAATCCCAGAACTCCTTCGACAAGTGGGTCAGCATGGTGGAGTGGGTGCCCCCCATGGAATTGATGTAACGAACCGCCGAGATATTGTCCATCCGGAGACGGATGCATGCCCTGGCTCTTCCGCTGGTGAAGCTGCGAATCGCGAAGGAACCTGCCAGGAGCTCCAGGGCATTGATGTGTAGGTGCGACTCGTCAGTCGACCATGGGCCTTCCGTGGATACTCCCTCGCAGTGGGCCCCCCAGCCGTGGAGACTGGCATCCGACTCCACAATCAAATCCGGTTGAGGACCGACGATCGCCCTGCCATTCCATGCGGAGAGGTTGCCGATCCACCACGTTAGCTAATCTTCGGTCTCTGGATCCAGCGAGATCAGGTCCGCATACGACGCTCCCGCCTGCAGGTGGGCGATCTTGAGTCGCTGGAGGGCGCGATAATGCAGAGGTGCCGGGAAGATCGCCTGAATAGGCGAAGATAAGAGACCTATCACTCGAGCCAGATGACGGAGAGAAACTGGGGCAGTGCCAGTTTCATTACATCCTCCAGACGAGCCCCTGACATTGCCAACGAAGTGGTGGATGCCCCACGAACAGAATGTGCCGTAAAAATGGAAGTGTCTATTCCCGACAAGGAGAGAATCCACTTAATCCATCGCGACAGCGTGACACTGGTAACCGGGGCATAGGTTTGACGGAAAGAAATGAACAATTGCGAAAAAGTTGGGGACCAAAGTGATAGGGTCCTAGACTCATACTCTTTCAAGCACGCGACTGGACAGAGAGCCAAAGACGATGGGAAACTGGGCTAAGAGACCAAATTAATATTGGTCTTAGTACGGTGGTAAATATTAAACGTAAGCCCTTCAGGGGTAAAGGACCTGGCGCATAATCCAAAGCTCGGACATCTGAAACACTCTTGCACGAGATAAGACAAAACAGGGTAGCCAACTTGGCCGAAAGGAAAGACAGAACCGTGGAGACGTCCCAAGAGATCGTAAAACGAAGGCAAGTGAGGCGGGAATCCCTAAGCAACCGACACACGAGCGGGTGGTGTCCCGCAGGACAGCCTTTAGGGCTGCAGTAAACGATTATTTTAGTAATCGAGTATTCTATCGATTATTTTTTACGATTAATCGAGTAATCTAATAAAAAAATAATTAATAGACTGTTTTCCTTTATAAAAACTCATCAGACCCCCTGCCATTAGTCCCCAACACCCTTCGTTCCCCACTGTGCGATCAGCCCAAGTGCATCAGTTCCCCCCAGTGCCATCAGCTCTGTTTCCCCCTGGTGTCATCAGCTCCACTATCCCCCAGTGCCATCAGCTCTCTCCCACCAAGTGTCAACAGCTCTCCCCACCCAGTGCCTTTAGCTGTCCCCACCCCAGTGCCATCAGCTCTCCTTCACCCCAGTGCCATCAGTTCTCCCCCACCCTAGTGCCATCAGCTCTCCCCCACCTTAGTGCCATCAGCTCTCCCCCACCCCAGTGTCATCAGCTCATCCCCACCCCATAGCAATCAGCTCTGCCCCCTTGTGCCATCAGCTTTACTCCCCCAGTGCCATAATCTCTCACCCCTTGTGCCATCAGCTCTCCCCCCTTGTGCCATCAGCTTTACTCCCCCAATGCCATCATCTCTCCCCCTTGTGCCATCATCTCAGCCGCCACTGTCATCAGCTCTCCCCCCATTGTGCCATCAGCTCTCCCCCCATTGTGCCTTCAGCTTTACTCCCCCCATTGTGCCATCAGCTTTACTCCCCCCATTGTGCCATCAGCTTTACTCCCCCCATTGTGCCATCAGCTCTCCCCCATTGTGCCATAATCTCTGCTGCCATGCTCCTCCTGACACCCGGATTGCACAGTGTCATTGGTTACTATGACGCTGTGCACTCCAGGCGCCCGGCCTTAGTCGTGCCCCCACCCCCTCAGTTTCACTAACTAACCTTTCCAGCAGGGGTGCTGTGGACACTCCATCGTTTCACGCTGCTCTGCGCCTGACGTCACACAGTGCGTCAGGTCACGGCGTGCGTACGTCAGGAGGTCAGAGCAGCGTGGGACCATGGACGTGCTGTGAAGTGTCCGGAGGCCCCCTGCTGGAAAGGTGAGTATTCCAAGCGCAGCGGGAGACCACGGAGCGGGAGTAATAGCAAGCGCTTCACTCCCGCTCCGTGGTCACATGACACAAACGAATCTTCGATGCAAAAAATTTGCATCAAGGATTTGTTTGTGTCGAATTACTCGATTTAATTGAGTAATCGTTTCAGCCCTAACAGCCTTCAAAACCCCTATGCCCGGATGAGATGATGGACCTAAGGACATTAATAGTGCGGTAGGCTTTGCCTTCCTCATACAGAGAGGTGAGGAATTGGATAACATTATTCACAGATGTAGTAGCGGGATCCAGGTCCTAAAGGAAGCACCAACGAGACCAAGACTGCCAGGCTGCCCGATAGGACCTTCTGGTCCCGGGGGCCCACGCACTCTCCAAAAGGAATCTAGCCATCTCCGAAACCTCCGGGATCTCCTAGGAACCCTGATACTCTGCATGCCAGAAGACGTAAGGAGCCCTCTAAAAGCAACGGGTGTGGCTGGTTCATGGGACCCAGCAGCAGTGCCTGGTAGCTAGGAAGCAGGAGGGGCCTGTCCACCAGCAACTCCAGCAGTTGAGGGAACCAGGATTGGGTCCCCCAAAAAGGTAATATTAGGGTGAGCTCTGATGCTTGGTGACGGAGTTTGGCCAGGACTCGCGGAACCAGAGAGAACGGCAGGAAGGCATACATCAGGGCACCGGACTACTGCTGAAGAAAAGCGTCTACCGCCTCCGCGGCTGGGTCCGGCCTCCAACTGAAATATCTGGGAAGCTGGGCGTTCCAGCGGGACGCAAAAAGGTTGATTGAGAACGGTCTCCAATGCGATGAGATAGTGGAGAACATCGTCCCGTCTAACCTCCAATCGCTGGCATCGGAAATGTAACGTGAGCTCCAGTCGGCGAGGGTGTTGTGGAGTCCCAGAAGGTACTCCGCCACCACCGAGACGTTGGCCAGACAATAATCCCAGAACTCCTTCGACAAGTGGGTCAGCATGGTGGAGTGGGTGCCCCCCATGGAATTGATGTAACGAACCGCCGAGATATTGTCCATCCGGAGACGGATGCATGCCCTGGCTCTTCCGCTGGTGAAGCTGCGAATCGCGAAGGAACCTGCCAGGAGCTCCAGGGCATTGATGTGTAGGTGCGACTCGTCAGTCGACCATGGGCCTCCCGTGGATACTCCCTCGCAGTGGGCCCCCCAGCCGTGGAGACTGGCATCCGACTCCACAATCAAATCCGGTTGAGGACCGACGATCGCCCTGCCATTCCATGCGGAGAGGTTGCCGATCCACCACGTTAGCTAATCTTCGGTCTCTGGATCCAGCGAGATCAGGTCCGCATACGACGCTCCCGCCTGCAGGTGGGCGATCTTGAGTCGCTGGAGGGCGCGATAATGCAGAGGTGCCGGGAAGATCGCCTGAATAGGCGAAGATAAGAGACCTATCACTCGAGCCAGATGACGGAGAGAAACTGGGGCAGTGCCAGAGTGTGTCGCAACTCCTTGTGAATCGCCCGTACCTTCGCTGAAGGGAGACTGAGCGTCATTGATGACGAACCTACTAGGAAGCCTAGAAATTCTATGGTTCTGGACGGGGTTAGGCACGCCTTCTCGCGGTTGATGATAAAACCTATGTCGGAAAGGAGGGTCATAGACATCTGCAGATGGACCAGGAGGGTGGAACAATCCCTGGCCATGATCAGAATGTCGTCCAGGTAAATTATGAGTCTCACCCCTCGGCTGCAGAGCCACGCCACCACCGGGCGCATGAGCTTGGTGAAGCACCAGGGGGCAGAGGACAGGCCGAATGGAAGGCACGTGAAACATCAAATGCTCCCCTTCCAGAGAAACTGGAGCAGATCTCTGGATGAGGATGCGATTGGGACCGTAAGGTACGCATCTTTGAGATCCAACTTCACCATCCAATCGTCTGGCAGAAGCATGTCCCTGAGAAGGTGGATGCCCTCCATTTTGAAATGGCAGTACCTGATGAAAGCGTTCAGAGCCTTGAGGTTGATGATAGGTCGCTGTTGACCTCCCTTCTTTTCGACCAGAAATATGTTGCTTATTACACCTCCGCGAGCATGAGGGGCCCGCTCCACGGCTCCCTTTTGGTATAAAGCCTCCAATTCCGTGTCCATAAGGGATCGCGCCGATTGGGACTGGAACATGGGGTGTGGAGGGGGCACGACCAGAGGAACATCCACGAGGTCTATTTGAAAGCCCCGAACCGTGACTAAAACCCAGGGGTCGGTGGTGATGGTGGCCCAGACATGAGAAAAAAGCTGGAGTCTGCCCCCTAGACAACAACTGGCTGAAGAAAGGGGATGAGGTTGAAGACTTACCAAAGGGACGCTTGAGATTCGGGGTTCCTCTGTAGGCTCTCACTCTTCCTGGAACACAATGGGATGGGAAGAAGGATGGCTGGTCCCTTGGATCCTGACCTGAAGTCCGATAGGAGAAGGAGCCTCGACCCGAGCCCCGCATCTGAAAGGATGACGGCCCCTTGCACTGCCGGCCCTGGAGAAAACCCTACCGTGGAAGACCCTGTGCATGGATGCTTGCGCTTTATCTAGGGCGGTGAAGGTTCCTACAAATTTACCGAGGTTCTTTATAAATGGGTCTCCGAAGAGAAACCCCTGGGCCTCCTTTCCCGATTCCGTCAGGGCCACATTGGCTAGTTTTGGCTCTAGTTTAATCAAAATGGCCTTGCACCGCTCAATGGCAAGCGATGTGTTTGCATTTCCTGCCATGTAAATGGCTCTTTGGTCCCAACCTCCGGGTTGACCTGTCGCCCTTCTGTCTTGGCAGACTCTGCCAGATTGAAGATCTTTGCTAGCGGCCCCAAGATATCCAGCAATTTGTCTTGGCAGGCTCGTAGAGCAGAATCCAGACCTCTACGGGGACTAAAACCCGATTTAGATAAAAACTGCACCATCTTAGGGTCCACCACAGGTGTCTCACAGACCTTATTCAGGATAGCCGGCCGTGAGCACTCAGCACGTAGCTTATTCCGTGTCTCTTTGCTAAGAGGCCTACGGACCATGGCCTCTAGATAACTGGCCACATGGGTAGCCGGAAGCCATTCCGCGGACCTAGGGTGGTGGAGGGAGTCTGGATCAAATAAGGGCTCACCCGTTGGGTCCATAAGGGGAGCGGGTGAAGCCGAAGTCGTTGCCGACTTGGAAGTACTAGGCCATAGCAACGGAGGTGAATCAGAACCTGACACAACCGGGACCGCTGCTAAATCCATACCCTCCTCTTCGGAATCACGTGGAGATTCCAGCAAGGCCTCCTCCTCAGACTCTACACATGAGTCAGAATCAGCCTCGAGCTGTGACCGAGCCGATTTCCAATTCCTTGCACGTTCTGCCTGGCGCGGACAGACTCGTTTGCGTGACCTAGCCGCGCCGTTATGGGATGGGACAAAGCCGTCAATGCTATTAATTCTGGAGGCATCTGGGACCGGCAAAGGAGGTGGATTGGACGGGTTGGCAATAAGCACCTGGGATATGGAATGCGTCAGCACTGAGGACATGGAGCCCATGGCAGTCATGATAGCATTGGAGATTGACTGCTGAAGGGCTAGGGCCTGTGTCTCAGAAGAGACCGGTAATATCCCCATAGATGCAGGCATGACCCCCTGCCTAGAAGGAGGGGGGTTGGTCTCCTGAGCAGGAATTTCATGCATAACTAGGGCCGGTCTAGAGGGCCTATGGGAGGGTGCAGAGGACATGATGGGTGTACCCGACAGGGGTTAGTCACCCCAAACTAAGAAAAAACAGGAGCTGAGAAAAACTGCAGTGCAGGGGCCGCTCGCTGAATACACTCTCAGCGGTGCGGCCAATGCATGAAAAGATGGCGTCCGAAATCTCGCGAGATTTCGCACGCCCAGTATGAAGAGACGGTGGCAAAAGGTGGTGTTTTGAAAACGCAAGATGGCACCCGAGATCCCGCAAAAGGTCGCGAGATCTCGGGCGCAGAGCCGTACTAAAGAGATAATTGATTTTAACCCCCTTCCCCCTGCTTTAGTGACCAAGCAAATAATTTTTTTCATTTTTTCATCATTGCATTCTAAGGGCTTATGCACACAGCCGTTGTGCGGCCATTCCGTGCATTGGGGACCGCATTGTTGTCCCCAATGCACGGGGAACATTTGTGCGACGGTCAGGATGGATCGAAACCTATTCAACTTAAATGGGTCCGTGATCCATCCGCACTGTAAAAAATTTAACATGTTCTATTTTTTTTGCAGTGCGGAGGCACAGACAGAAACATCATGGAAGTACTCCGTAGTGCTTCCGTGGGCTTCCATTCCACACCACATCTCCCGGATTGCGGACCCATTCAAGTGAATGGGTCCGCATTCGTGATGCGGGGTGCACACGACCGGTGCCCGTGTATTGCAGACCCGCTGTATGCAGGCCGCAATATGGCCACGGACGGGCAACAGCCGTGTGCATGAGCCCTAAGGGCTATAACTTTTTTATTTTTCCATCATTAGTCGAATCAGGCCGTGTTTTTTCCAGGACAAGTTATAGTTTTTAATGGCACTGTTTACATTTTATTAACTCTTTCTGGGAGGAAGGGAAAAAAGCAATATTGCCACAGAGTTTTTTACTTTATAAATTTTGCAGCATTCATTTTTTAGCATAAAAACTATTCTATGGTTCGGTACGATTACAGCGATACCATATTTGAATATTATTATTATTTTTTGACATTTTACTACTTTTGCTCAATAAAAAGCGGTCTTACATTTAGAACTGGCGCTGCATGCGCAGAAGTTATGGAGAGGCCTGTGCCTCTTCATAACTTCAGTGCATCCACCGCCAGCTATGGGGTTTTATTAAAGGGGTTCTCCAGGAAATAAGAAAATGAAAATATGTAAATATTACTTTATTATAAATATATTCTCAAATACCTTTCATTAGTTATAATGTCTCGTTTTGTCTATGGCGCAATGATTAGAAGAAACAAAATGTCCGCTGTCCTATTGGTACACACAGAACCTGTCCTAATCACACAGCAGGACAAGTTACTTCACAACACCGAGGTAAAGAGCTGCCTCATCCTCCTCTCCTATTTGTCAGGGATTATGATCCTGAATACAGATGAGAAGATCTTCAGCTCTGTGGTAATGTGGTAATGTGGGGCTGTGGTAATGGAGACTGCATACAAAAGCTGCTGCTCATTAGCCACATCTGCTCATGAACTCTATTCCTACAGAGATTCAGCTGATGACCATATTAAACTGTATTCTGGATCATAATCCCTGACAAGTAGAGCAGAGAGGAAGATGAGGCAGCTCTTTAACTCAGCTGTATAAAGTAACTTGTCTTCCTGTGTGGCTAGGACAGGTTTTGTGTGTACTAATAGAACAGCGGCCATTTTGTTTTTCCTAATGATTACTCCCCAGACAAAACGAGCCATTATAACTAATTTAAGTTATTTGGGAATATATTTATAATGAAGTAATATTCAAGTATTTTCATTTTCTTAATTCTTGGACAATCTCTTTAAGACCTGAATCTAAAACGCCGGTCTTAATAAATGTGCCCCAAAGTTTACTAGTGGACCACCATGGAAACCTGCATCGACGGTCACTAAGGGGATTAATATAGCATTTTTAGCCTGTCACAATCATAGCATATTGCATTTCAATAGTAAAAATACTCCAATTTACGTGTCCTTTTATTTTGTCAAAGGCAATGAAACCAATATCCATAGAAATCATAATTCAAGTGGGATTTTAACATTCTACTCATCATATAAATTCAGTGAACAATAACTCACAGCGGGGAGATCCTGGAGGACTGAATGCTGCGTACTGTAATCTACATTTCTTTCACACCTGTTATGTTCTTTGTGCCAAGTCTGGAGAACAGCGCACAAAAAAGTGCAGAGAACAAAAACACAAAGCAGCTGGAATCTAGAATCATTGTTCCTGACGCTCATACACAAGGCTGCGCGATGTAGTTCAGGAGGTAAGTGGGCAATCAAAGAAATGTAAAAGTGCACACATGAAAATGAAGTAAGCGGGATGCCTTCCTCATGTTATCTGATTTGCCCGAAGTATAATCATATGCCATAATTAAAGGGGACCTGTCCGCTCTCCTGATATTTGTATTCCCCATTAAATTGCAATTCTAGATCATTTTTGCTAAGAACTCTACATTGTGCTGTTCCCGTCTTATGAATAAAATTGACATTTAGGTGTTACCATTGAAAGGTGGTGACATCTACACAGTCTGTAATCACTTTTTGGACAGTGTCAGACTGTGTAGGGACACACCCCTACATTTTAAAAACTCAGATGATTATCAATTTCTAGCAGGAGTAAGGCCTCGTGCAGACGAACGTTGCTTGGCCGTTCCGTGCATTGGGGATTGCAATTTGCGGTCCCCAATGCACGGTCAACATCCGTGCGGCTGCCGCAGATGGATCCAGTCTGGTTCAATTTGATCAGTTCTATTTTTTTTGTGGTGCAGAGAGAAACCCCATGGAAGCACTCCGCGGGTTTCCATGCCTCTGTTCCGTATCGCACCTTCTGGATTGCGACCCATTCAATGGGTCCCCATCCGTTATGTGGTGTGCACACGGGCAGTGCCCGTATATAGCAGACCCACTGTTTGTGGACCACTATACGGGCATGGCCTTGTGCATGAGTCCTAACAGAGGAACTGCACAGTGCAGAGTTCTAAGAAAAGATGCTCCAGAATCATTAGGACAGAACAAGTATCTACTAAGATAAAAGGAACAGGTGATGGTCTGTTCAATCCTCAGTCGGTTATGGTGTGCAGTGCTTGGCTATCTCAGAAATGCATGCAGTGAAATCTTTACACAGAATCTCTGAGCACCAGGTTTTTGTATGTGTGCCATAAGGCTGGGTTCACACAGGCGAGATTTCCATGCGGGTGCAATGCGTGAGGTGAACGCATTGCACCCGCTCTGAATCCGGACCCATTCATTTCTATGGGGCTGTGCACATGAGCGGTGATTTTTACGCATCACTTGTGCGTTGCGTGAAAATCGCAGCATGCTCTATATTGTGCGTTTTTCACGCAACGCAGGCCCCATAGGAGTGAATGGGGCTGCGTGAAAATCGCAATCAAGTGCGGATGCGGTGCGATTTTCACGCATGGTTGCTAAGATGAAAGTCTATTCACTGTATTATTTTCCCTTATAACATGGTTATAAAATAAAAGAAACATGGTTATTAAAATAAAACTTTTACTCACCTCCTCCAATTGATTGCGTAGCTGCCGGTCTCCTGTTCTTTCTTCAGGATCTGTCAAAGGACCTGTGGTGACATCACTGTGCTCATCACATGATCCATCACCGTGGTGATGAACCATGTGATGAGCTCAGTGACGTCACCACAGGTCCTTTGACAGATCCTGAAGAAAGAACAGGAGACCGGCAGCTACGCGATCAATTGGAGGAGGTGACTAAAAATTATAATTTTTTTAACCCTCAATTACCTTCTACTAAGCATTCTGTATTAAAGAATGCTATTATTTTCCCTTATAACCATGTTATAAGGGAAAATAATAAAATTTACAGAATATTGAACCCAAACCCGAACTTCTGTGAAGAAGTCCGGGTTCGGGTCTGGGTACGATTTTTCTCACGCGCGTGCAAAACGCATTAAAATGCTTTGCACTCACGGGGAAAAATGGCACATGTTCCCGCAATGCACCCGCATCTTTTCCCGCAACGCCCGTGTGAACCCAGCCTAAATGTGTTGCTCTGACCAGTGTCACCAGCCAGATATTCCCAAAAACTCCTTGTACTATGTAGAAACGTGAGGAGGGCATCTGGCTTTCAGTATCTAGGGATAACTGGGTGAGATGCTTGGATATATAAATGCATTAGATCATTCTCAATGGAGGATATATAGAAAGGAGGGCAAGGCTTGGGTTCCAAGGCAGCTGGACCGCACACAGTTTATAAGTCAAGGGTTACCCCATGTGTAGAGTAAAAAAAAAAATAATGATATCACATAGTACAAGAAAGTCTCTCTCCAACAACTTAGAACCAGCCCTGTACCTCACATGGATCCGGAGATCCCCCATTCATTGCTCCAATTGCTCTGCTAGATTTATTTCAAGCCGGCAGCTCAGGCAGCATGCACTTTCTCAGGGGGTGTGCCCTTTCTGCTGCAGCTGGTGACAGTGGAAGGATGGCACTGGGCATGTATGTCAACCTCAGTGAGCTGGACAGAGAAATTATAAAAAGGGGCAAACAGCAGGTGGCGCTATATTGGTAGATTTCAGCGAATAACTCAGTGGCTATAACAAATTTTTAATTACATGCAATTACAAAAGTATTCAGATTTAGGTGCTGGTTCGAAAAATGTAGAATATTTTTTGTGGGACAACCCCTTTAATGGACTTTCATCAGCAGCTTTCATTATTTGTAGACATATCTAAATTATTAGGAACTTTTGCACAGGTTACGTTTAAAGCAAATTTTAAATTTCTAATATGATTTCACAGTCATACATATACTATAGCAGGGATTAGCAACTTTCGCACTCCAGCAATTCCCAGCATGCTCCATTCATTTCTGTGAGAGTTCTGAGAAGAGGAAGTATGCATGCTGGGAGTTATAGTTTCACAACAGCTAGAGGTTGCCTACCCCTGTACTATAGCAATGTCTTTCCCCCATGTAATAATGTACGTAAGCTCAGAAGGCGCGAGATATGAGCATGCTAGTAAAATACACAAGACTGACAGACAAGAAGAAAGAAGAGAGGGAAAAGAGCACAGAACGTGTTCCTACATCACTGTATATAGGTGGCAACGATAACTTTCTTTCCCTGAAGTGATTGTATCAATATGCAGTCCACAAATCCACTGTATTTTACAAAATTAGCCTTATCAGGCTGGGTTCCCATTGGGGCAGGGAAAGAAAAAATTTTAAGAAAATGTTAATCAAAGAAACCCCTCGATGAAACTCCCAGAGGGATCCGAAAATAACTGCAGGGCGCCTAAAAAGCTGGACTAGGTGAAAAAGTGAAAAGGTTGGAGGTAAGGGAAGGCTGCCAACAGTGGTTATGTATGTATGAATAATCATTACATAAATGAAATGAGAAGAGTGAAAAAAAGAAATTAGAACCACAACAACGGCGCCTATTCACACCTATTCGTGATTTAGAGCAGTTAGAGGTAATAGTAGAAATAATATGAAGTCTAGCTGATAAATAATAGCTACTTCTTTTAGTCCACCAATATACCAAGTGGTATGTTAGTATAATATAGGAAAATACATCATAGGGTTATAAAGCATAAAATCATCAAAACATCCCTGAGGAGTGGGATATAGATAACCATAATTGGATGAATTACGAGACCCAAAAAGAAGATTTACTTCACCAGGGAGGTGTTTGGCGGCCTGAAGCTCAAGACACCCGCAAAAACTAACCTCCCTCGCCTGGATCGCCTGTAGAATCTTAGGAAGAAACGGCAGTTCCACAAGGGGTGCTTCTTGTTAATTCCTTTAATGATAAATTCAGGTCTCAACGCGTTTCAGGGTCTTATTGGTTCCCCTTCAGGAGCAAACATAGAGCAATAATATACAACATTCAATATATAGTATATATAGAAAAAGACAAAAAACGCCCAAACATATGGCACATGACGTCAGTTTCGGTCATACAGGAAGTGGTGCGTTCCACTGTGGATCGCACTCTTTTCATAAATGTATTGGCAAAGTATTTCATTAGACCAACATACAAAAAGCATAAAAAATATATTCTATAATGAGAAGCCTCCATAGGGCTTATTTGATCCGGTTAGTGGGGGAAGGAGACTGGGATCGGCGCAGTTTCCCAGAGTCCGCGGTACCGGAAGTGACGGAGATGGAGTGATTAACCCTTTAGTGTATGGAACAAGTTATTTTCTCGCCGTATGTATCAGGAAAAAAAGGGAGCATGATGTAAAATAAACATGGATCTTAACTTCTCACAAGAAAGGCCACAATGTTAGCTTCTTATATATGATTCTATAGAATATATAGGTGTGAAAAAATAAAATAAAGATATATATATATATATATATATATACTGTATAGTTCTATGGCAGATAAAATAAATGCGTAAGGACATTTTTGCAAGGAAAAAGGTATCAGTGATATAAAAAAAATATCAGGAATAAAACTGTATCAAAACGTGCCAAAAAAATCTATAAATACCATATTGACCCCCCCAAAAAAAACTGGGCAGAAGGTTGTTGGTTGTATACCTACAGTATATCCCAGGGGCAAACTGGGAACCTAAAGTGGCCCCATGTTATAGGTGGGCCGCAGGTCCAAACTGACAGAAGGTGGGGCAACACAATTAGGCAGTGTCAGCAATAGCATAGCACAAAATACTGTCCCATCAGAACCGTATACCACAGTGTAGCACAATATACTGCCCCAAAAGCTGCCCCTATGTGGTGGCCATCAGTAGATGCCATTTTCTGTCCTCCCCCAGTTGTCTCTGATTAGGATATGGAGCAGGGAGTATAGGAGGCGAGAGCTCATTATGAGCCTGGACAGCGGCCGAAAGGAGGGCATGGATGTCCCCCCCTGGGCATTGCCCATCACAAAATTTCCCTGTAATGTCTATGGCCAATCCGCCCCTGGTATATCCATATTGTATATCTGTATAAATACTCTGGTTTTATACATACAGTACACTTCATGCAATACTAGACTTCAGGTTTATGTTGCCCTTTGTGCAACAGTGTTACAGAGGACCTCCTGTGTCCTCCACCAGACAAACACTGCATTGCACCTCAGGTTGTCACAGTAGGCCACACGGTCATGCAGACAGCAGACTAGAATGGGTTGTCCACTTTTGTAACCATTTTTTATTCTTCTAATATACCGTAAATAAAAATGGAAAAATGTTCATTGTTAAATATAGTTTACCATTTAGTGCTTACAGCTCTTGAAGTAAGTAGGCTAGCAAAAAGCATTTGGTCAGAGGGAAAGGAGTTAAGGGTGTATTAGACACCCCTCATGGAAATCACTTGCTCTCCTCAGCAACATAGGGAGGAGCGATCGGTATGTCTACGCTCGTCCACCTGTTGTACAGTGGTTTGCAGGCAGCAGATCATAATAAGACAGCACAATCTGCCACGGGTAAATCCTGATCTTTCAGCATGCCCATCGTGCAATCGGCGGCAGTATTACAATGCAAGATGATCGCTAACGAGCATACCAACTTGTTAGCGATTCATCGGGCAGAAAATCTGGCCATCTAATACACCCTTAAGAACTCTCTGTTCTCCATAACCACCGTGTTTTGTTTTTTTAATAGACTTTATTTTTATTTTTCAAGGTTACAGAAAAAAAGAGAAAAACAAAACCTCTCAATAAGGTTCCAAACAAGAAACACATTACATTCGAATTCCTCAACTGACAGTCAAGAATATGGAGTTACGTAGCATTGTCATATTGTTCTGGATCAGTACATTTTACCAACATCCCGTAACCTTAGTATTCCTGTACATAGCTGATCTTCATCAGTGGCTGTCAAACATTCACCCACCACATTCACCCGGGCAGCGACCTGCAGACACCAGAGTCATTTCTATGAACTATTATGACACCGAACTGGAACTCAACCAGAGACCCCAAATCTTTTCAAACCTATCCGGTGTACCCCTGGCTTCAAAGGTCAATTTATACATAGTTTGTGTTGCATTAATAAGCTGGATCCAGTGGGACAAGGAAGGGCTCTTTGGAGGCTTCCAATTTAGCAGGATGGACTTTCTAGCGTAGAACAGTAATAACCTGTAAAAGATTCTAGTATACTTAGTAGGAATGATGTCATTGACAAGGCCCAGTGGACTAACTTCTGGGGCTATAACTGCCGGAAGACCCAATCTGGAGTTTAGGTATCTGTGGACTTCTTCCCAGAAGTCTGCAATAACTGGACATTCCCAAACCATGTGCATCAATGTCCCTCTGCCACTACCACATCTGGTACAGATATCTGATGAAAGTTTATGCATACGTGCCAGACGTACTGGAGTTAAATATACTCTATGTATCCACTTAGCCTGAATCAGCTGATCCCATGCACAAATGACCATTGACTTCCATGAGAAGGCCAATTCTCTCTCATGCTGCAAGTCTACGGCCGTAATGTCATCTTTCCATTTAGTAAAAGCCTTAGCTAAAGGCGAAGATTGATAGGATATTAGTGTCCCATAAAAGGAGGAAACCATTTTACCATGATTTGCGTGTCTGGCAACTTTCTCCACTTCCCCATATTCTAGCCGCAGAGGGCCGACCCCAAATTGGGTCACACATGCATGTCTCAATTTGAAAAACCTAAAGAGGGATGAGCGTGGTATATTGTATTCAGCCTGGAGAGCAGAGAAGGCCTTAAACCCCCCCTTCCCCTATTGTATAGTTGGGTGAGGCATTTAATGCCCCTCTGCGGACAGAACTCAAAGTCCGGCAGAGAAACTAATTCTGGTAGTTTAGGGTTTCTCCATAGGGGTAAATCTGGTGACCATGTCGGACCCTGCGTCTTATCCCCCATCACAACAACTGTAGAGGGAAGTCAGGTGGGCGTATGTATATATATATGTATCTGCCCCTTCTTTGATATGTATATATATGGGCCCCTTTATATGGCCAATAGGGATATATATTTCCTGTATGGCTGTGTATATATTGGCCCTGTATGACAAGTGGGGACATAAGTATGTCCCCTGTATGTGATGCCCCGGGTATATGCGAGTGTGTGTGTGTATATATAGATATGTGTGTATGTATTTGCACGTATGTCTATGTATATACACTTATGTCAGCATGACAGTATGTAGGTGGGCTTATTGCTGCCCATTCATACCCCCGGTTTTGTATGTATGTATGTGTATATGTTTATAGATGTGCCCCAAGCATCTGAGGATATATATGTATATGTGTAGAGGAAAGTGGTATAATTGTGCATGTGTGTGTATATATGTCTAATATATACAGTACAGACCAAAAGTTTGGACACACCTTCTCATTCGAAGAGTTTTCTTTATTTTCATGACTATGAAGGCATCAAAACTATGAATTAACACGTGGAATTATATACATAACAAACAAGTGTGAAACAACTGAAAATATGTCATATTCTAGGTTCTTCAAAGTAGCCACCTTTTGCTTTGATTACTGCTTTGCAAACTCTTGGCATTCTCTTGATGAGCTTCAAGAGGTAGTCCCCTGAAATTGTTTTCCAACAGTCTTGAAGGAGTTCCCAGAGATGCTTAGCACTTGTTGGCCCTTTTGCCTTCACTCTGAGGTCCAGCTCACCCCAAACCATCTCGATTGGGTTCAGGTCCGGTGACTGTGGAGGCCAGGTCATCTGGCGCAGCACCCCATCACTCTCCTTCATGGTCAAATAGCCCTTACTTTCAAAGTTTTCCCAATTTTTCGGCTGACTGACCTTCATTTCTTAAAGTAATGATGGCCACTCGTTTTTCTTTACTTAGCTGCTTTTTTCTTGCCATAATACAAGTTCTAACAGTCTATTCAGTAGGACTATCAGCTGTGTATCCACCTGACTTCTCAACGCCACTGATGGTCCCAACCCCATTTATAAGGCAAGAAATCCCACTTATTAAACCTGACAGGGCACACCTGTGAAGTGAAAACCATTTCAGGGGACTACCTCTTGAAGCTCATCAAGAGAATGCCAAGAGTGTGCAAAGCAGTAATCAAAGCAAAACGTGGCTACTTTGAAGAACCTAGAATATGACATATTTTCAGTTGTTTCACACTTGTTTGTTATGTATATAATTCCACATGTGTTAATTCATAGTTTTGATGCCTTCAGTGTGAATCTACAATTTTCATAGTCATGAAAATAAAGAAAACTCTTTGAATGAGAAGGTGTGTCCAAACTTTTGGTCTGTACTGTATGTAAGTGTATTGTATAGTTAGTTTGTGGGTGGAACTTGGGATTGAATAGTGTATTTAGTGCTGTATTTATGGTGCTGTATTGTGTGTATTGTGTACTGTAGGTGATAATAAATATCTTGCATTATTTGTATTATACCTACTGTGTAATGTGTGGTTATTAGCAGTAGCTAGCTCAGTTAGGCGCTTGCAGCTAGTTTAGTAATTAGCGTAAGGCAAGGTGAAAGTATTATTCTTTACTTAAGGTATAGATAGGCGGAGTCATCACTAGAACGACTCCTCTTATTTATAAATTTTAATTATTGATATTTCCATAAATATTGGTAATTAATATTCCCCCTTTACAACAACAAATGTATTCCATGTGTTAATAACCCCCACCATAAGAGAAGTAAGGTGTTTCACCGGGTATTTGCCTCCCCTATAGACCAAATTTGTCATGGCCTCGTATGATCCTATCAAAGCCGCTTCCAGTACCACTGCAGGTTTGCTTAAATCTGCCTTCATCCACCAGGATGCATAATTCAATTGTTTGGCTATATAGTATAGATACATGTCTGGGAGAGCGAAACCACCCCTTCCATAAGGGGGCCCAAAGAGTTTACATGGCAATGCGGGGTACCGACCGATTCCACAGAAAGGGGGTCAATATGTGGTCAAGTGCTTGAAAATGAGACTTTGGCAATATCACTGGGGCCGCCCTATAGAGATAAAGGAGCTTAGGGAGGATAACCATTTTGATAATATTAATTCGTCCAATGAGGGACAAGGGTACATTTTCCCAGGCTTTAAGCTTTTGCAAGACATTGCTCACCACTGGACCCACATTGAGGGCAAGGAACTGGGTGGCATCCCTATGAATAACCACCCCCAGGTATGTGAATTTATCTACTATCTGCAGGGACAATTGGGAGGATATAGATCTGGCATTTACGTCATCTACCAGGTATAGTACCGATTTACCCCAATTAACCCTTAGCCCCGAGTATGAGCCATACTTGTTGACCACCTCAAGTAGAGCCTCGAGCGAAGGGCCCGCATCTCCCAAGTAAATTAACATATCGTCTGCATATAGTCTAATTTTCTCAGAGAGGCCAGCAATATCCCAACCTTGTATTCTCGCACTTCCCGCTATACGCGCAGATAATAGTTCCATTACGAAAGCAAACAGGAGGGGTGACAGTGGGCACCCCTGTCTAGTAAACCTTCCCAATGAGAATGATTTGGACAGATACCCATTAACTCTCACTCGGGGCGTCGGCTGCAGATAGAGCAATTGTAACCACTTGAGGAAGTTCTGGGGGACCCCCATTTTCTTTAGTACTTCCCACATAAAGCTCCACTCGACCAAGTCGAAAGCCTTCTCGTTATCTAGTGAGGCGATCGCTCTACTGCCCACATTATCATGGGTGACCTGTAGATTGCTGAATAGCCACCTCAGGTTTATATCGGTGGTTTTCCCTGGCATGAAGTCTGACTGATCATTACAACAATAGATAAAATGACCGATGATAACCGAAATGCCAAGACTTTATCAAGAAGTTTAGCATCCGCATTTATCAGCGAAATAGTTCGATAAGAACTACATTGGTCTGGTGGCTTCCCAGCTTTGTGGATCACTACTATTGTAGCTTCATGAAAAGACACAGGTAATGACCTGTGCTCCAGTGCGTATGTAAACAGCTTACTCAGCCTTTGACTAACTTTGTCAATCTGAAATTTATACCACTCAACCGGGAAGCCATCCGGACCGGGGATTTTCCCCTTTGCTATGGATAAAATGGCAGTTTGGCTTTCTATTGGGGTAATGGGAGCATCCAATACCTGTCTCTCCGACTGAGTTAAGGAGGGAAGGGGAGTATTCTGAAGGAAGCGTCTCAGCTCTCATCATTTTAGAGGAGTAAAGGGTAGAGTAGTAATTAACAAATTGCTCACATATAGCTTCTGGAGTAGTAACCATCTCACCCTGCTCAGTCCTGATTGCTGCTACCACTGTCTGCGGGGTCTCTGTCTTTGCAAATACGCCAAAGCTCTACCGCTCCTGTCACCCTCAGAAAAAATGAACTGCTTCTGCGCTAACACACATTTCTGTGTATATTACGTCAAGTGTAGGGTATATAACCTCTGAGCTGAAAGCCATACTGCCTCATGTTCCGCTGTGGGATCTGCAATGTAAGCCTCTTCTGCGATTACCAACTTCTTCTCCAGCTTCTTACATGTGGAGAGTAGTTCAGGCCTGTGCAATGCTATCGCTGCTATCAGTACTCCCCTCATAACTGCCTTGTATGCATCCCATTCAATCAACGGACTAGAGGAACCTGTTAATTTCCCAGAATTCCGATATTCCCTCCCTGCATTTCTGCTCCACTGGAAGCAACATCAACCAAGTAGGGTTTAGGAGCTAATTAGTAAGTGGCCAGCTTAGTGTTAGTGTGAGGACAATCTGAAGTGGGACATGGTCAAATATACCCCGCTCCAGATACTCAGCTGCCTTCACCTATGCAAGTCCCGCCTGGTTGGCAAATGCCAAGTCAGAGAGGTGGGTTCAGTGGAGTAAGACAAAGCAGCAGGTGCACAAAGAATTGGCATGTGGCTAGCTGAGACCATCAGAGTGGCCAGTATCAGATGTGAGGCACTGAGGCCAGCCCAAGATATAAAGAGAAAGTGAGAGACAATGGCAGTGTCGGGATTGTTTTGTTGCCAGAGCGCCAAGGCTGAAGGGCTGTGCTGTACCCACCCCTCTTATCCATAAATTAAGTGCTGCACCTTGGGCTTGTTGATCAGATATTGTGAGATGATTGTCTGAAGAAATTAAGTAAAATAGATTGTTTATTCTTCCTTACCCATCATGTTATCACATTATCTACCTGCAATTACATGGGGACGAACAATCACTCATCCCCATACAGAGGAGACGATTGCTGCATATAACTGCGGCTGAACAAGTGGACAATGACCTGGAACTAATTGTTTGATTTAGATAATTGTTTATCAGCACATAAGTTATGACTGGAAGATCAGACTACACACAGGTTTATTTGTAGTCTATACCCTTAGCCACATAGGGACTCCATTGTCTAAAGGGCCTCCTGCTTCAGTGCTGCTGTTTAGCTGAACATCCGAGGAAGCAAATGGGTGGACAGCTGAACAGCTGCACTTTACAATGCAGTGTACAGTCTCTTCCCTCACAAATAAGAGAAATCATTACCACAATGCTGACAGGAGCTGCAATAATGTCAGATGCAGGAGGCGGAGCTCAGCAGAGAAGAAGGGATGAAGGACCTGTAATGACCTCAGCATCATGTGACCAGAACAGGAGGCGGAGCTCAGCAGAGGAGGAAATAAAGGACCTGTGATGAACCCACCATCATGTGACCAAAACAGGAGGCGGAGCTCAGCAGTGCAGTAAAGTAATGAAGAAGAAGACCAGCCATGCTTGTGAAGAAGTATGGATTCAATGTAAGTGCAAGGGAAATGCTGGGAGTTGTAGTCCTCTCCTGTTATACCTCCTGTTATGTAATATCAGAGCACATTATAAGAGGAGGTATGAGGAGAGGACTACAACTCCCAGCATGTCCAGCTTGTTATGTAATATCAGAGTACATTACAAGAGGAGGTATAAGAGGAGAGGACTTCAACTCTCAGCATGTCCAGGCCATTATTATATAATATCAGGGTACATTACAACACCCTGGATACGCTCCTTATAGTGTACTCTGATATTACATAATAACTGCTTGGACATGTGTTAGCATACAAGGTTTGTATTGTACAGTATAAGCAACAACCACTGTATGTCATTGCTGTATGCCTACTATATTGTATGGTCACTAGGTGGCAATGTTACATTTTTGTAAGTTCCTGTTTTTGCTATGTCCGCAAAATAAAAGAGTTCAGTGCTCGATCTGTTACCGAGCAAACTGCACAGACCGTCTGCCTGTCCTTTGTTTAGCCTCAGAAAGTATTTCTAACAGGTTATGGGCCCAGGACATGCTACAGAAGCCCAGGATAAAACACAGATTACCCCTGGATACAGGGGCGTACCTAGAGCATTTGGCACCCGGGGCGAACCCTTTGTTTGGCCCCCCCCCCCCCCCCCCCCCCAAGAAAGTTAAGAAAACATGCAAACTTTTTTCAATGTTTTCAATAATATTTATAAATAAAAATAAAACCCCTTAATAAAATAATAAACCTCTGCACACCCCCTTAACGAAATAAACCCATTAACCCCCCTTAATAAAACCCATTAACCACCCCTTAATAGACCCCTTAACCCTTCCTTAATAAAATAAAAACCTGCACCCCCTTAAACCCCAGTATAATAAACATTGGTGGCGCAGTGCGCCCCCCCTCCCTAGTATAATAAACATATAAACATTGGTGTGGTGGTGCAGTGCGCCCCCCCCAACACCCTAGTATAATAAACATTGGTGGCGCAGTGTGCCCCCCCAACATAATAAACATTGGTGGCGCAGTGCGCCCCCCTCCCTAGTATAATAAACATATAAACATTGGTGGTGCAGTGCGCCCCCCCCAACACCCCAGTATAATAAACATTGATGGCGCAGTGTGCCCCCCCAACATAATAAACATTGGTGGGCAGTGCGCCCCCCCTCCCTAGCATAATAAACATATAAACATTGGTGGGCAGTGCGCCCCCCCTCCCTAGCATAATAAACATATAAACATTGGTGGTGCAGTGCGCCCCCCCCAACACCCCAGTATAATAAACATTGGTGGCACAGTGCGCCCCCCCCCAACATAATAAACATTGGTGGGCAGTGCCAATGAGGGTTAAAAAAATAAATAAAAATTAACTCACCACCTCCAATTGATCGCGTAGCAGCCGGTCTCATGTACTTTTTCTTCAGGACGCAGGACCTGTGGTGATGTCACTGAGCTCATCACATGATACATCACATGATACATCACCATGGTAATGTACCATGTGATAGAGGCTGGAGCTCAGTGACGTCACCACAGGTCCTGAAGAAATTACAAGGAGACCGGCAGCAGCTACGCGATCAATTGGAGGAGGTGAGTTAATTTTTTATTTTTTAACCCTCATTGGCACTGCCCACTGCCCACCAATGTTTATTATACTGGGGGGGGGGGGGCGCACTCAATGTTTATTATACTGGGGGGGGGCGCCACAATCAATGTTTATTATACTGGGGGGGGGGCCACTCTGAAGATAACTGAGCTGTTAATACAAATACAGGAGGCGGGTGCCGGAATCAAATAGCGGCACCCGACCTCTGTGACAGGGAGCGGCACCTAAGTGGTTAACTGCAGCTGATCGCAGCTCCCTGTCATAGAGGTCGGGTGCCGGCTATTTGATTCCGGCACCCGCCTCCTGTATTTGTATTAACAGCTCAGTTATCTTTATTGGTGGCGCAGTGGCCACAGCCCCTCCCCCGGCCCTGTCCCTCTTCTTATTCGCCGCGGCGGCAGCAGCACAGGGGGAGGGAGAGACCATCTGGAGCCCTGCCCCTATCACAGTGCCACGCCTGGGCCGGCCCACTCGCCACATTTTTTTTTTTTTTTTTTTTATCCTCAGTCGCGGCTGGCACCCCCCTTGTGAGTGGCACCCGGGGCGGGCCGCCCCCCCTGCCCCCCCCTTGGTACGCCACTGCCTGGATATAACCAGATACAGCGAGCTAAAGCAATTGAGTGCAGGAGACAGCAACAGAAAGACAATCAGCAGAAATGGCTGCCACCATCGCCTCAGCAAAGTTCTCTAGGGCTGCAACGATTAATCGAAGTTATTGATAATATTCGATAACGGGATTCGTTGTCAATGATTCCAGTTATCGAATAATCAGCCGATTCGTTGCTATGCGGGTGGGAGCAGGCGGTCAGGCGCTATGCCTGCGGGTCCTTAACCGGCAGTAGCTTTTACTTCAACTTTAAATCAGCACATCTTTATTACCTGACAATGAAGCTCCAGTAACAGGCAGAGTGGGCGGCGGCGTAACGTCACATATTCATAAAGTGGGCAGAGCAGGCGCGTCATGTGAGTGAGTGACATTACGCCGCCGCCCGCTCTGCCTGCTACTGGAGCTTCATTAATAAAAGCAGGCTTCGTTCAGCTGTAGAACAAAAAAATGGCGCACCATAGGGTAATAACGTTTTAGATAGGTAATAAGTAGTATCTTCAAAAAATGGAGGCTCACCTGGTAGAGTTGTGCTAAATTAGGCACAACTCTAATGTAGACGTATGTCAGGTTGGCATAAGCCCCTCACGGCGGATGGTATGCAGCCCGGGATGAGTGCTTCTGTTCAGGGATGCCTGGAATCCCTCAGAAAGCCAGTAGTTCAATAGAGAAAAAGAATGTCCCACGGCGCAAGAACCACCCAGTAGTTGGAATAGAATGAGGGTTCTTTTTTATTAAGCAAGCGGTACAACGCCGTGGGACATTCTTTTTCTCTATTGAACTACTGGAGCTTTATTGTCAGGTAATAAAGATGCGCTGATTTAAAGTTGAAGTTAGGCCTCATGCACACGACCGTTCCGTTTTTTGCGGTCCGCAAACCGCGGATCCGCAAAAAACAGAAACCGCCCGTGTGCCTTCCGCAATTTGCAGAACGGAACGGGCGGCCCATTGTAGAAATGCCTATTCTTGTCCGCAAAACGGACAAGAATAGGACATGTTCTATTTTTTTTGCGGGGCCACAGAACGGAGCAACGAATGCGGACAGCACACGGAGTGCTGTCCGCATCTTTTGCGGCCCCATTGAAGTGAATGGGTCCGCATCCGACCCGCCATTTTGCGGACCCAAACAATGGCCGTGTGCATGAGGCCTAAAAGTTACTGCCAGTTCCTGCTGTGAGCGGCGGGGCCGGGGTGTTATGGGGAGGGGTATCTGTGGATGGCACTGTTATGGGGAGGGGATCTGTGGATGGCACTGTTATGGGAAGGGGGATCTGTTGATGGCACTGTTATGGGGGAGATCTGTGGATGACACATATAGCATAAGATGCTATATAGTGTCATCCAAAGATCCCCCCCCCCCATAACAGTGCCATCCACAGATCCCCCCATAACAGTGCCATCCACAGATCCCCATAACAGTGCCATCCACAGATCCCCAATAACAGTGTCATCCACAGATCCCCCCCATAACAGTGTGTCATACACAGATCCCCCCATAAAGGTGCCATCCACAGATCCCCCATAACAGTGCCATCCACAGATCCCCCATAACAGTGCCATCCACAGATCCCCCATAACAATGCCATCCACAGATCCCCATAACAGTGCCATCCACAGATACCCCATAACAGTGCCATACACAGATCCACCATAACAATGCCATACACAGATCCCCCATAACAGTGACATCCACAGATCCCCCCCAATAACAGTGTCATCCACAGATCCTCCATAACAGTGTCATCCACAGATCCCCCATAGCAGTGTGTCATCCACAGATCCCCCATAACAGTGCCATCCACAATTTGTTTTACTATGGCCTTTGAACAAAATTTTTCAAGTAAGATCATATAAACCCCTTTTTTTGTAATTTTGGTGTTTTTCCCCGATTAATCAATGAAATTATCGACAACTAATTGATTATTCAAATAATCGTTAGCTGCAGCCCTAAAGTTCTCCATCGCAAATCTGACAAATCAGAACTACCAATCCTGGAAATTCAAGATGAAAATGCTGCTTATAAGAGAAGGTACATGGAAATGTCTAAATGAGCCCAGACCTGCACAGCCCACAGAGGAGTGGTCAGACAGAGATCAGAAGGCCCACAGCGCAATCTCCCTGTGCATAGACGATGATCAAATCATACATATATTGTACAGTCCTGATCAAAAGTTTAAGACCACTTGAAAAATGGCAAAAAATCATATTTTACATTGTTGGATATTAACAAGGTTCCAAGTAGAGCTTTAACGTGCAACAAGAAGAAATAAGAGTGAGACAAAACATTTTTTGAGCATTTACTTGAAAATAACGATTAAACGGAAACAGGCGGTTTTTCAGCTGATCCAAATTTTAGGACCACATGCCTTTAAAAGGCCAAATCTGTGCAAAGATGTGGATTCATTGTAATTTTCTGTCAGGTAGTCACACGTTGTGAAGGCAAAGGCAAAAAAACGCTCCCTTTTTTAATGTGGTCGGGTTGTTGAACTGCATAAGCAGGGTCTCTCACAGCGCACCATCGCTGCTGAGGTGGGACGCAGTAAGACAGTCATTTGGAAATTCTTAAATGATCCTGAGGGTTATGGAACAAAAAAGTCAAGTGGAAGACCCCAAAAAATTTCATCAGCACTGAGCCGGAGGATCCAATTGGCTGTCCGTCAAGACACTGGACGATCCTCGACCCAAATTAAGGCCCTTACTGGTGCTGACTGCAGCCCCATAACCATCAGACGGCATCTGAGACTGAAGGGCTTCAAAAACAAAAAACGTCTTCAAAGACCTCGTTTCCTTAAACGCCACAGAACTGCTCGTCTGGACTTTGCAAGAGAGCACCAAACATGGGACATTCAAAGGTGGAAGAAAGTTTTATTCTCTGATGAGAAAAAATGTAACCTTGATGGTCCTGATGGTTTCCAACGTTACTGGCATGACAAGCAGATCCCACCTGAGGGGGCGCCATAATGGTCTGGGGTGCTTTTTCCTTCAGTGGAACAATGGAGCTTCAGGAAGTGCAGGGGTGTCAAACGGCCGCTGGCTATGTCCAGATGTTGCAGAGAGCATTCCTCATGACTGAGGGCCCTCGTCTGTGTGGTAACGACTGGGTTTTTAACAGGACAACGCTACAGTACACAATGTCCGCAGGACAAGGGACTTCTTCCAGGAGAATAACATCACTCTTTTGGCCCATCCTGCGTGTTACCCTGATCTAAATCCAATTGAGAACCTTTGGGGATGGATGGCAGGGGGAGGTTTACAAAAATGGACAACAGTTCCAGACAGTAGATGGCCTTCGTGCGTCCGTCTTCACCACTTGGAGAAATGTTCCCACTCACCTCATGGAAACGCTTGCATCAAGCATGCCGAAACAAATTTTGGAAGGGATCAACAATAACGGCAGAGCTACTCATTACTGAGTTCATGTTTGGAAGTTGGATTTCTGTTTTGGGGGGGGGTTTAGTTTTTTTTTGGAGGTGTGGTCCTAAACTTTTAATCAGCTGAAAAACAGCCTGTTTCAGTTTATTCGTTGTTTTCATTAAATTGAATGCTCAAAAAATGTTTTGTTTGACTCCCATTTCTTCTTGTTGCATGTTGAAGCTCTACTTGGAACCTTGTTAAGATCCAGCCATGCTAAATATGATTTTTTGCCATTTTTCAAGTGGTCTTAAACTTTTGATCAGGACTGTATGTAACTGTCAGACTGCTAAAGACATGTGGGAAGGATTACAAAAAGTGCATGAAAGAGTTAATCTCAGCAATAAACTGTATTTAATCAGAAAGCTCTATCAGACTAAGCTGCAGAAAGACCAGCACATGCAGGACTATATAAGACAAACCTTAGAAATGGTGGAGAGACTGAGAGGGATTGGAGAAGATATAAAAGATTTCCATGCTGCAGCGCTATTATTAAGTGGACTTCCTGAAAGTTATGGGACACTTGTCACAGCACTAGATGCACGTCCAGATGATGACCTGACACTGGAATATGTTAAAGGCAAGCTTGTGGATGAAGACAAGCGCAAAACAGAAAGCATGAGTAATGCAAGTGTGTGTTCAGAGACTGCTTTAAAGATGAAATACAAAAATAAAAACTGTAACGTGCAGCTAGAAAAGCGGGAATGCTTTCTGTGCAAAAAGCCAGGACACCTAAAGGCAGATTGTAGAATCTGGAAAGCTAGAATGCAAAAACAAAGTACTTTCAGAACACTTATGACAGTGGCTGCCATGTGTACAATGATTGTGAAACATCACGATATGAAGACAGCTTTTCTTAATGCTGATATTGAAGAAGAAATTGACATGTCTCAGCCAGAAGGATATGAGAAAAAGGGACAAGAGCACCTTGTCTGCAAGTTGCAAAAATCTCTTTGCGGCCTTAAACAATCAGCTCGAGCATGGAACTTGAAGATGAATCAAGTTCTACTAAATGAAGGATTTACAAGACGCAAAGCTGATCCGTGCCTATACGCTAAACAAGTAGACGCTGAATGGATGTATCTGCTAATTTATGTGGATGACCTGATCATTATGTGTATGGAATGTGCCACTTCATTGTGGTGGTAACGTTCTTTTGCACCTGGTAGCTTCGGTGCCACATGGTCTGTTGTGGGTGCGGCTCACAGCTTTATTCTACCTCACAGTGCATTGGTGATACCACTATGGAGGCATGTGAGAGCCTGGCTGTGAGTTTGTTTCTAGCACTGTTTAGACCCTGTTCACACACCACGGGCAGTTGAGTGGTAGGACCCCATGCGTGCTGAGACACCGTGACGTGGTGCATGAGGGGCTCCGATATGTTCCTGACTGGAAGATATTGCCAAAGTTCTCAGCTTTTAACATTGGCCTGAGGAATTAGCTAGTATTGTCAGTTGCGTATCATTTTGGTGCATTTCTTGCAGTGATTTGACCTGATCATTGCTCACAAAAACAGCGATGAAATTGCAAAGTTAACAGTAGTCCTCAATAAGCACATTCGAAACTAAAGGCCTAGGTGAAGTGACATAGTATCTTGGAAATGACATCCTGCGTGAGAAAGATGGAAGTTTCCTGTTAAACCAGAGTGCAAAAAATGAATCTATACTTCAGCAATTCAACATGACAGAGGCCAAAGGAACAAGCACACCTAAGGATACAGCCTATCCAATGAACATTACAGACAAACAGTTGGGGGCACTTCTCTAAATTGCAACCACTACACGTCCAGACATTGCAGCTGCCATGTCTCTTCTTTGCAGGCGAGTTGATAAACCACGTCAAAGAGACTGGAATGCAATTTAAAGAGTTATGAGATATCTGAAACAGACAAAAGACTTAAGTTTGAAACTGTATTTCTAACAACATGCTGGGAGTTGTAGTCTTATATTATACCTCCTCTTGTAATGTACTCTGATATTACATAATAACGGCTTGGACATGCTGGGAGTTTTAGTCCCATCCTCTTATACGTCCCCCTGTAATGTGCTCTCATATTAAATAATAATGGCTTAGACATGCTGGGAGGTATAGTCCTCTACTGTTATACCTCCTGCAGTAATGTGCTCTGAATTAGGGCCGGTACGATGGATAGGGGAGGGAAGTCATCCGCCTAGGGCGCCACTTCGTCCCATAAAGGGGGGGAGCACTCATGGCCGTCCAACTTCACAAGCCTCAGGCCGCTAGGCATCAAGCCTGTGAGGCATTAGAACAGAGCAAGAAGCCACAATGACATCACTGCAACCTCCTGCTCTGGGTCTCGCATGATGACGTCATCAAGTGAGACCCGGAGCAGGAGTGGTGATGTCATTGGGACCGCATGCATCAGGACACAGCAACACAAGCTACAGATAAAACTGTGTTTTTTTTATACTAAGTGTCCACACTGCTGGGGGCACCAGGGATGGGGGAAAGGAGATCATTATATATACTTGGCACTTCTGGGGACTAATGGAGGAGCATTACTAAGTGTCCACACTGCTGGGGGCACCAGGGATGGGGGAAAGGAGATCATTATATATACTTGACACTTCTGGGGACTAATGGAGGAGCATTATATACATACTGGCACTACAGTGAAACATTATATATATAAATTGGCACTATGGGTGGAGCATTATATATTGGAACTAGTGGGAGGCACTACAGGGGGACATTAGAGCCACTGGGAGCATTATTGTTATATTATTACTACTAAGGTACTGTAGGGGCGTTATTATTATTTGACGCAATATGGAGGACATTGCTACTAATGGGGGCTATCTTGGGGAGTATTATGACTATTGGGGGCGCCATTACTAATGAGGGCAGTCTGGGAGAATAGTGTTTGTGGACATGGGGTGAGCACAACAAGCACAGTATTGGGGGTAGCTTCAAGAGGTTCTCCGGGTTTTTTCATATTAATGACACCCGGCAATTCCGACGATCAGCTGTTTGAGTAGACGGCGTGCGCTGTGCGCACATGCCATATCCCTTCTCTTCCTGCTCTGCTGCTGTATGTCTATGGGGCAGCAGCAGTGAACAGAAAGCGCCGTCTGTTCAAACAGCTGATCGGCGGGGGTGTCGGACTGTGTTTTTAGCATATTAATTCAAGATGCGGGCCCCCCTTTTGATTTTGCCCAGAGCCACATTTTGTCTGAAACCGGCCATGCATTCAGAGATGGCAGCTGCACTCTAATCGTGCAGCTGCTGAGCGGGGGGCCCGCTGTCAGTGACAGCAGGGCAACCCAGAGAGAAGGCAGGGACCGTTTCTCGGTGCCTTCTAGATCGCTGTATACACAGCTATGCGCTTCCTGTCCCGGTCTGGTGGTCATGTGACCGCCGGGATCGGGAGAGTGCAGGAGCTGACGGGTCTTCCACAGACCTCGATCAGCCCTGCACTGAGGCTGTACAGCACTGTATTATGCTGTACAGCCTCTCTGGGGGTGTATTTCCACTGTTACAGGAGAAATCAATAGTGAAAAAAAAAAGTTAAGTTAAATGTCCCCCAGAGGTCTTGTATGACCTTATGGGGGAAGCAAAGTGTAAAATAAAAAATAAATAAAGTGTTTTATAACAAAAAATGGTTTCACATGTAAAAAAAAAAAATTCCCCAATTAAGTAATACATATTTTTTTTTAAAATATAAAAATAAAAATAAAATAGACATATTTGGTATTGTCGCTTCCGGCTCTATAAATATCACATAATCCACCCAGTCCGATAAATACCATCACAAAAAGTGCAACACCAAGTGATAAAAAAGGCGTATGTCCCACAAAATGGTATCAATAAAACCATCACATCATCCCACAAAAAATTTGCCCCTACATAAGAAAATCGCTCAAAAAATAAAAGAAACTATAGCTCTCAGACTATGGAGACATTAAAACATAATTTTTTTGTTTCAAAAATGCTATTTTTGGGTTAAAGTGAAATAAAAAAAAAAGCATACATATTAGGTATTGCCGCGTCCGTAACAACCAGCTCTATAAAAATATCACATGACCTAACCCCTCAGGTGAAGACTGAAAGCAAACTAAAATAAAAACAGAGCCAAAAAAAGCAATTTTTTGTCACCTTACATCACAAAAATTGCAACACCAAGCGATCAAAAAGGCGTTTGCCCCCCAAAATAGTACCAATCAAACCATCACCTCATCCCGCAAAAAATTAGACCCTACCTAAGACAATCGGTCAAGAATTAAAAAAACTATGACTCTCAGACAATGGAGACACTGAATTTTTTTTTTTTTTTTGCTTCAAAACGGCTATTGTTGTGTTAAAGTAAAATAAATAAAAAAAAGTACATATTAGGTATTGCCATGTCTGTAATGACCTGCTCTATAAGAATGTCACATGACCTAACCCCTCATGTGAACGCTGTAAAAATAAATGAATAAAAACTGAGCTAAAACAACCAATTTTTTGGTCACCTTGCCCCATAAAGTGTAATAATGAATAATCAAAAAATCATATGTACCCAAAAATGGCACCAATAAAAACATAAACTCTTCCTGCAAAAAACGAGCCCCTGCAAAAGACGTTCGGCAGAAAAATAAAAAAAATATGGCGTTCAGAAAATGGAGACATAATTTTTTTTACAAAAATGCTTTATTATGTAAAACTGAAACAAACAAAGAAAGTAGACATATTTGATATCATTGCGTCTGTAACAACCTTCTCTATAAAAATAGCAAATGATCTACCCTGTCAGATGAATGTTGTAAAATATAATAGCAGTGCCAAAACAGCTATTTTTTGGTTACCTTGCCTCACAAAAAACGTAATATAGAGCAATTAAAATATGCACCCCAAAATAGTACCAATAAAACTGGCATTTTATCCCCTAGTTTCCAAAATGGGGTCACTTTTTGGGAGTTTCTACTGTAAGGGTGCATCAGGGGGGCTTCAAATTGGACATAGCATCTAAAAACCAGTTCAGCAAAATCTGCCTTCCAAAAACCATGTGGCGCTCCTTTTCTTCTGCGCCCTGCCGTGTGCCCTTACATCAGTTTACGACCAAATGTGGGGTGTTTATGTAAACCGCAGAATCAGGGTAATAAATATTAAGTTTTGACTGGCTGTTAAGCCTCGATGTGTTAAAGAAAAAAATGGATTAAAATGGAAAATCTGCCAAAAAAGTGAAATTTTGAAATTTTATCTCCATTTTCCTTTAATTCTTGTGGAACACCTAAAGGGTTAACAAAGTTTTTAAAATTAGTTTTGAGTAACCCGAGGGGTGTAGTTTCTACAGTGGGGTCATTTATGGGGGGGGGGGGTTTCCACTATGTAAGCTCGCAAAGTGACTTCAGAACTGAACTGGTCCTTAAGTTGACTTTGGAAATTTTCTTAAAAATAAAAAAATTGCTTCAAAAATTCTAGACCTTCTAACGTCCTAAAAAATAAAATTACATTAGCAAAATGATGCCAACATAAAGTAGATATATGGGGAATATTAATTAATGAATATTTTATGAGGCAGAGAGATTCAAATTCTGTAAACTTTTGGATTTTTTTTAATACATAAAGTTAAAACATATTGACTTAAATTCATCATTAACATGAAGTACAATGTGTCACGACAAAACAGTCTCTGAATGGCTTGGGTAAGTAAAAGCGTTCCAAAGTTATCACCACATAAAGTGACACATGTCAGATTTGCAAAATTAGGGCTGGTCAGGAAGGGGGTAAATGGCCCGGTCTGGAAGTGGTTAATAATCAAAATGGCTTGATCTTTCTTGTGAATGTTGCTGTCATTCATGTTAGACAAAGATCAAGGTGCAGATAGTTCAGAAATGAGAGTTCTTCTGGCATGTACCTCTTTCAGTGCATGGTGATCCAGAGGACTGGGCTTAGAAAAACACCACACAGCAAATGACAGCGAGGAAGGTGGAGAAACACCACGCAGCCTTGGAAAAAAACAAAAAAACTCTGCATTGAGCAGCTAACGTTTGCATATTTACTCCAAGATAATAAAACAAATCAATGCATGTGAAAAAATAATAAAAGGTCTCAAGACACCTAGGCGTTTCGCATGTGTTCATGCTTAGTCATAGCGTATAGTCTTGAGAAACCACAGTGATTTCAAACCCAAATCACCAATAGAAAGTAGAACCAGAGGTTACATAACAACAGCATAAGAGCAGATACACATGTATAGAAAAGTTATAAACTGCAAACAACTAGCAATCTAATACATTCATAGAGGTACTAAAGATCCAGTTCAAACCCATAAGGAAGCAAATATTCAGATTAAGGGTATGCTCACACAACAGATTTAGGCTACTTTCACACTCGTGTTTTGGGCGGATCCGTCATGGATTTGCAAAAACGGATCAGTTACAATAATACAACCGCATACATCCGTCATGAATGGATCAGTTTGTATTATCTGTAACATAGCTAAGGCTACTTTCACACCTGCGTTCAGGTGTCCGCTCGTGACGGGTCTCACAAGCGGCACCGAACGCAGCCGTCCAGCCCTGATGCATTCTCAGTGGAGGCGGATCGGCTGAGAATGCATCAGTCTGCCAGCGTTCAGCCTCCGCTCCACTCAGTGAGGGAACACCTGAACGCTGGCAGACTGATGCATTCGGGTGTCCGCCTGGCCGTGCGGAGGCGAGCGGATCCGTCTAAACTTATAATGGAAGTCAATGGGGACGGATCCGCTTGAAGATGACACCATATGGCTCAATCTTCAAGCGGATCCGTCCCCCATTGACTTTCAATGTAAAGTCTGAACGGATCCGTTCAGGCTACTTTCACACTTAGAAATTTTTCTAAGTTATAATGCAGACGGATCCGTTCTGAACGGATGCAAACGTCTGCATTATAGGAGCGGATCCGTCTGATGAAACATCAGACGGACCCGCTCCAAACACTAGTGTGAAAGTAGCCTAAGACGGATCCGTCATGAACTCCATTGAAAGTCCGTTTTCAATTGTGCCAGATTGTGTCAGAGGAAACGGATCCGTCCCTATTGACTTACATTGTGTGCCAGGACGGATCCATTTGGCTCAGTTTCGTCAAGAGGATAGCAAAACACTGCAGGCAACGTTTTGGTGTCCGCCTTCAGAGCGGAATGGAGACTGATCGGAGGCAAACTGATGCATTCTGAGCAGATCCTTTTCCATTCAGAATACATTAGGGCAAAACTGATCTGTTTTGGACCACTTGTGAGAGCCCTAAATGGATCTCAGAAACGGAAAGCCAAAACGCGAGTGTGAAAGTAGCCTTAGAAAACACGCGGTTTTTGGCACCTGTTTTTAGCTTCCCATTCATTTCAGTGAGAGAATAAGAGCAGATTCTGATCCAAGATAGAGCATGCTGCTTCTTTTCCCTGTTGTCCTAACCAGCAGCACAAGTGGGGATTCCTCCCCTGTGAAGCTGGTCAGGACAGGCGGAATTTTTGTAGATAAAAAATTTCTACCAAGTATCATTAAGCAATTAACCCCATCCCCTATATAGGTAACCCCGCCCCAGCAGGAGGTGCTGCTTTATCTCCCTGTCTTGGCAGATCACTTTGTAAAGATCCACTACTCAGGAGGTTACTCAAAGGAGCCGAGAGACTTAAACCTAGCATCCTGAGACCAATCCCGGACTGGGATTTATCTGTGGTTCTAAGGGGGTTAAGTTTGCCCCCATTTGAACGTTTGGAGTCGGTCGACTTTAGGTTGTTGTCCCTAAAAGTCACCTTCCTGTTGGCTATTACCTCGGCCAAAAGAGTCGGAGAACTCCAGGCTCTGGGGGCCTTTGAGCCGTACATATTGTTTCTTCAGGACAAGGTCCTGCTAAGATTCCTTCCGACCTTTGTACCGAAAGTCGCTTCTTTCAGAAACATCAATCAGACCATATCGCTACCGGCTCTCTGCCCTTCTCCGTCTTCCCCAGAAGAGGGGGCGTTACTTACCTTGGACATTCCTAGAGTCCTGCGAATCTATCTGAACAGGACGGTCAACTTCAGAAGGTCTGAACATCTTCTTGTGTCATATGCTGGTAAAAACAAGGGTCTGAAGGCCTCTAAACCCACCCTGAGCAGGTGGGTAAAGGAGGCTATCAGGGAAACCTTCCTTTCCCAGGACTTGGCTCCTCCTTCTTTTGTGACTGCCCATTCCACCAGGGCAGTCTCCACTTCCTATGCCGAGAAGAAGCTAATTCCGCTAGATCAGATCTGTGCTGCCGCTTCCTGGAGCTCCCAGAGTACCTTTATTAGACACTACCGTCTAGACTCTAGACGGTCTGAGGGAGTGGCCTTTGGACAGTCTATTCTAAGTGCCGCTGTCTCTTAAAAAAAAAAGAAAAAAAAAAAAGAGATAATATATACAGTAAGGTGGTCCCTCTCAATTTGTACTCCTTGCTAGATTGTGCTGCTGGTTAGGACGACAGGGAAACATTAATATTTAACGTAAATTTGTTTTCCCTTAGTCCTAACAGCAGCACACATATCCCCTCCCTATCTTAGTTATTCTACTTGCTAAAAAGCACCTCCTGCTGGGGCGGGGTTACCTATATAGGGGATGGGGTTAATTGCTTAATGATACTTGGTAGAAATTTTTTATCAACAAAAATTCCGCCTGTCTTGACCAGCTTCACAGGGGAGGAATCCCCACTTGTGCTGCTGTTAGGACTAAGGGAAAACAAATTTACGTTAAAAATTAACGTTTCTCCACGCAGTTTTTTTCAGGGTGAAAAAAAGTTCTGCCTCCTATTGAAATGAATGGGAGGTTTTTAAGGGCCAGCATACACAGAGTTTGTTGGCACTCATTTTGGAATGTTTCTGCCTCAAAATCAGCTGCAAAAAATACCTCAAAACAGCATCCCATTCATTTCAATGGAAAGCATTACTTGGAACAGTGGAAAAAAGAGGCAGCATCGGGCAGAGTCAGTACTGAAACTCCCATTGAAATGAATGGGAACCATGAAAAGCCGTGTGTTTTTTTTCCTTCGCTTTCTGTGCATTCTTGGCATGGATCCATACTAAAAATCTCAAACTGAAAATGCAGCTTTGTATTGAAGTGAATACCCATTGGTAAAAAAAAAAAACACAACTAAAAAAACGCATCAAAAACATGGGTGTATTCTGCGCTGATTTTTTTTTGCGTGTTTTCAAAATCTGTCATGTGAACATCCGCTTAGAGGCATTTTTTAAGCTACTTTCACACTAGCGGCAGGACGGATCCGACAGGCTGTTGACCCTGTCGGATCCGTCCTGCCGCTATTTCGCCATGCCGCCGGACTGCCGCTCCGTCCACATTGACTATAATAGGGACGGGGGACGGAGCTCCGACGCAGCACGGCAGGGCACGGCGAGAGACCACCGGACTAAAAGTACTGCATATCTGACTTTTTAATCTGGCGGCCTCTCACCGCGAACTGCCGTGCTGCGCTGGAGCTCCGCCCCCCGTCCCCATTATAGTCAGTGGCGAAATAGCGGCAGGACGGATCCGACAGGGTGAACAGCCTGTCGGATCCCTCCTGCCGCTAGTGTGAAAGTACCCTCAGAGTGGATTCTGTGAAAGCATCAGAAAACATCATGTGAATGGGCCATTAGGGTACCTGCACACCGTGTAGATTGGTATGCCAAAAATATGCATGAAATCTGCTCCAAAACCGCATAAAAAAATCACATCTGAACTCTTTAGGCTACTTTCACACTTGCATTTGGTGCGGATCCGTCATGGATCTGCACAGACAGATCCGTTCAGATAATACAACCGTCTGCATCCGTTCAGAACGGATCTGTTTGTATTATCTTCAATATAGCCAAACCGTCTTGAACACCACTGAAAGTCAATGGAGGACGGATCCGTTTTCTATTGTGTCATAGAAAACGGATCCGTCCCCATTGACTTACATTGTGTGTCAGAACTGATCCGTTTGGGTCAGTTTCGTCAGACAGACACCAAAACGCTGCAAGCAGCCTCCAAAGCGGAAGGGAGATGGAACAGAGGCAAACTGATGCATTCTGAGCGGATCCTTTTCCATTCAGAATGCATTAGGGCAAAACTGATCCATTTTGGACCGCTTGTGAGAGCCCTGAGCGGATCTCACAAATGGAAAGCCAAAACGCCAGTGTGAAAGTAGCCTGATTGTGGTTATGGTGCTTTTGTTTATTTGGTTTTTATGCGTTTTGTGTTGTGGATTTTCTGCTTATGTTAACAACTCTTTTGAAGTCTATGGGAAAACAATGCTACATAAAGTGCAGAATCACAGAAACAATTGACATAAAATACCGCACGTCAGGTCAATTTACACACGGAAAACGCAAAGTGCACGTGAGTTTTGTCTAATCTCATACACTTTGAGGTACTGTATTACGCTGCAGTTTTTCCACACAAATCTGTACCTAATCCTCATCGTGTTCAGGTAGCCTTATAATCCAAAATGCTCACCTCGCTAAGAGAAGGTGTCCCCAATCTTCCTCCCCTGTACAGGTTTGTTAACCTTCCCAATGCCATGGATTCAAAACTATTTAACTTACCTTGATGCGATTCAACAGTGTTTTCAGACACCCAATACATGAGCCTGATTCTTAGTAATATACGATCTCTGTTGTGCAATATGTCATTTCAGTTTTCTTATTGTACAGCCCATATAAATAAGAGGTGTCCTTTCTGCAAATCATAGAACATGTCCTATTCTTGTCTGTATTGCAGACGATCATTTCTAGTAATAGGAGCGTGTAAAATGCGGATTGCACATATTTAGCAATTCCATGGTTTGACTGCAATACAGACACGATCATGTGCATGAAGCATTAAAGGTTGTATTTTATAGGGCTTACTATCAAAGGGTAAAACAAAATCTATCATTTCCTTTGTCCATTTACAGAGGTTACATCACCTACCGCTGTAAACCAGGTCTTACCTCTAGGGGGTGATCTAAAACTACTCTGAGACAAGACGTTACGCAGACTCTTCCTTTCCTAGCAGCTCATCTACACCTGTCACCCCCCCTCCAAAATGGAGCAGAGTTTGTCAAAACGGTACAGAATGGGCAAATACAGTATTTAAAGTAAATATACTTAATTTCCTTAAACTCCTGGCTATGAACAGTGGAAAAAAACTAATTGTTAACAGACTCTTTAGTTTTGACAGATGATTGCTGAAATAAGAGCAAATTTCTATATGTTTTATTGACAGCATTAAACGCCCTATACAGCATCCATCTTTCATAACCTCTTTTTTTAGGAGTCTACAACTAGTCATATGGCTGACATGGGGGGCTGATATGAGGGGCTGAAATATGGCTGACATTCAGGGGCTGACATATGGCTGACATGATGGGCTGACATATGGCTGACATGAGGGGCTGGGGGCTGACATGGGGGGCTTATGGCTGACATGGGGCCTTATGGCTGACATGGGGGGCTTATGGCTGATATGGGGGGGGTTATGGCTGACATGGGGGGCTTATGGCTGACATGGGGCTGATGGCTGACATGGGGGGCTGATGGCTGACATGGGGGGCTGATGGCTGACATGGGGGGCTGATGGCTGACATGGGGGGCTGATAGATGGCTAAAGGTTTGGGGGTTGATCTGAGCCATTGGGGGTCTGATCTGAGGTCTGATTAACATTGGGGTCTGATTGCTGGTCTGACCTGAGGTGTAAGGAAAAATATTTTTTTCTTATTGTTCTCCTCTAAAACCTAGGTGCATCTTATAGGGCGAAAAATACGGTACAGTGCAGCAGAGACCAGTGCAGCAGAGACCATAGTCAGTTTATATAGTCGTTATATAGTGTTATATATTTTAATATGCACCTTGTGTTTTGTTATGCGCATGAATCAGCCACCCACTAAGCCCCGCCCCAGAACCCCCGCCCCCTTCCCTGCCAACCCGGTCCCTGGGAAAATTGTCTTGCATGAAACTGGTCCTTGGTGCAAAAAAGGTTGGGAACCACTGGCTTAAAGGATATTCCCATTTTAGAAGGTAATGGCATATTGCTAGCATATCGCTAGAACCCCTTTCACTGTTATAGCTGACCATATGCAGTTTTATTTCCTTGTATAGCTTCAGATTTCTTATTTCTCTTCACACAAGCATAAAATTATATTCTGACTAGGGGTATTTAGGAGCTTACCTCATGCTTATGTATCACAGAGTTTAATGGGGCTATATAAATCTGTATCTAGTAAATGCCCCCTAGTGGTTTCAGGTAGCCAGAATACTAATACATACTACTACTAGACCTGTCAGCTCCCCTGACTTGCACCCCCCATAAAATAACAATCCTGGAGTATCTTCTCTTAGAACTATGCATTTTCTTCTTTTATTCTTAAGGTGGGATTAAAGGGGCTGCATCTGGGATGTGCACACCAGGTTCACCACCACTAAGGCGTAAGTAGGACTAGGCCCTAAATGGGAGACAATGGGTCCATCCACTACTAGCACTGCACAGGGGCCCAGAGGGGGAAAAAAAGCACAGTGCTGGCCTCAGAGAGCTGTTATCTTCCAGAGGAGAGATAATAATTGTGGCCAGTAGGTGGCATCATTGCAAAAGTCATGCTTGCTCCTGCTGGCATTGAAGTGGGTCCTGCAGTCTGTTAGTCTTGGTATCAAGTGATGGAAGAGGAGGGTAAATGATCAGCATTTCACCATCCCCTCTACAACAGGAAATGGCTGCATGAGGGATTCCTTTGCAGTTCTGTTTGGTGGAGGACTGTGGCAAGTAGGTCAGGGAGCTCCTCAAGCTGCTATCTGCCTGTGCTTATTACAGATTCTTATTGCAGATTCTTATTTTTCTGCTCCTGTAAACCCCACCAGAGCTCCAGCCACCCACTGCCTCTACACTGACATTTTGCCATGCCATTTTCTGTTCCCTGCTCCTTACAGATCTATGACACTTTGTTTCCCCTTACCCCCACAGAAACCTACCAAGTAGAATCCACCCTTGCTCCCATCTCACCACAGAGTACCTGCCATAGAGTGCTACCACCTGCATGCTGCTGTCACCACGCTAAAAGCATTTACCGTATTTTTCGCCCTATAAGACGCACCGGCCCATAAGACGCACCTAGGTTTTTGAGGAGGAAAATAAGAAAAATTTCTATTTTGAACCAAAAGTTGTGCTTTTGGTGGGTTTTGAACTAATGGTGGTCTGTGGATGACACTATTATGGAGGATCTGTGGATGATGCACTGTTATGGGGGTCTGTGGATGACGCACTGTTATGGGGGTCATTGGATGGCACCGTTATGGGTCATCTGGGGATGGCACTATTATGGGGAATCTGGGGATGGCACTGTTATGGAGCATCTGGGGATGGCACTGTTATTGGGGCATCTGGGGATGGCACTATTATGGGGGCATCTGGGGATGGCATGATACTGCTATGGGGGGATCTGTGGATGACACATAGCATCTTATGCTATGTGTCATCCACAGAACCCCCCCATAACAGTGTCCCTGTGTAGTGAATGATCCCCAATACAGGGGGTGGGAGTCGGCATCTTGTTTTGTAATGGCAGCGGGGCCCGGTGCAGTCACTGTATTCTACTACACCGGGCCCCGCTCACTGTAGTAATCATATAGGCAATGTCAAACTGTAAATTCATCCAGGCTGCAGTACGTTACTTACAACTAAGTTCCATAGCAGGCAGGAGGCCGGGCGAGCGGGCGGGAGGCGGCAGCGTAACTCACTACGTCATGCGCCTGCGCCGCCTGCTTCATTCATAAAGTGGGCAGAGCAGGCGCGTGACGTAGTGAGTTACGCTGCCGGCTACCGCCCGCCCGGCCTCCTGCCTGCTATGGAAGTTAGTAGTAAGTACCGTACTACAACCTGGATGAATGAATTTACAGTTTAAAGGGTTTAAAGGGTCACCCCGCAAAACTCATTCACCGAAAGAGAAGACGTCATCGGCGCAGGCGCACTGAGGGAGTGCTGAGGAGACGAGCCTCCTCATCTCAGAGCGCCTGCGCCGAATGACGCGAGGCGCGCGATTTTTGAATTACTGACAGGGTCAGCCGGAGGAGGAGATCACGGCTGGCCCTGTCAATCAACACGGCGAGGGGGCGGATTTCTGCAGCAGCTACCAGCAAGTAGACGCCCTACTTGCTGGTAGAGCCCTCATTTACATATTATAAAAGTTCGTTTTATAAAGAATCGGCCGCATGAAAGTAAGTAAGAGCATTATATTCTCCTATATCGCACTATGAGGAATCTAACTATCCCAAAAAAAAATAATGAGTTTTGCGGGGTGACAGAAACCCTTTAACATTGCCTATATGATTACTACAGTGTGTAGTAGAATACAATTACTGCACTGGGCCCCGCTGCCATTACAAAACAAGATGCCGGCCCCCAGTCCCTCCTCCCTCCCTCTAATACACACGCCGGCCGTACTGTGCAGCAGCGCGGCAGCAATGTATCAGTGTAAAATTGCAGCATTCGCCCCATAAGACGCAGTGCTATTTTCCCCCCACTTTAGGGGGCGAAAAAGTGCGTCTTATAGAGCGAAAAATACGATACTCTAAACTGTGGACTAATTTGCAGCAGTGTTTATACTAGACCGTGCTTGCTGCAGCATTTACCGGTGAAACTCAAAAAATTTGAATATCGTGCAAAGTTAATTTATTTCAGTAATGCAACTTAAAAGGTGAAACTAATATATGAGATAGACTCATTATATGCAAGGCGAGATATTTCAAGCCTTTATTTTTTATAATTTGCATGATTATGGCTTACAGCTTATGAAAACCCAAAAGTCACAATCTCAGCTACCCTTTGCTCAGGGGGTATGGATTAATTAGCTGACTCTGAGCCTAGAATATTGAACCTTTTTACAATATTCTAATTTTAAGTTGCATTAAAGCAATTCCTTTTAAGTTGCATTATTGAAATCAATGAACTTTTGCACAATATCCTAATTTTTCGAGTTTCACCTGTACACTAGACTGTTGACTGACGGTTGGCAGGGTTTACAATAGACTGTGGCCTGACTGGTGCAGTTTACACTGGACTATGGACTGAGCTGCTGCACTGTTTACAATAGACTAAGACGGAGCTCACACAGTACCATTATAAAAATATGTAAATTTTATTGTAACATGATTAAAAGATTTGTATATAATAAGCCATTAAAAAGTGAAGGAGAGTGACAGAAAAAACGCCATCCTGGCGCTGCACACACATCAAAGAAGTAATAGACGTATCTCAGTACAATGTAATTACAACATATTTGAATAATATTGAATAAGTTATCCATATAAAAGATGAGTCTCAGTAACCCTGACCGTATTGCCTGAGTGTAGAAAATCCTACCACAAAAGAAATGCCTAAGCTGGGGTAAATACAGAGTGATCACCAGGTATAAAAATAACATTAGCCCGGTACCAGCTAATAGGTGAGTCCAGGGGCAGACATACCGCCTGTGCAGCCGGTTCAGCTGCACAGGGGCCCAGTGTGGGAGGGGGCAGTCTATGCATCTACAGGACGCACAGACAGATGATTGTAATGGTGAAGCAGAGAGCCGCACGCTTCACCATTCATCATCACACCATCCAGCATGTACAAGGGGCCCACCTTACTATCTGACTTCAGTCTCAGGACGTACTGCGTCCGCAGCTCTGAGGAGCAGGGCCAGGGCAGCACATCCCCCCCCCCCCCCTCCATACAGCTCAGACCTGCTGTGTAGTGGGCAGCGTCAGCCAGGCCTGTGCTGAGCCACTTCACTGTGTCGTAGCTCCGCCTCCGTGTGGTAATGTCAGTAGCTCCCCCCCTGGTGTTAGCCCCGCCCACATGCGGTCCTCTCCTAGCGCTTCTGGTGCTTAATGTGTGAGGCCTGCAGCAATTTAGGAGGAAGTGAGTGAGGGCCGGAGGCTGCCCCAGTGACCACTGTCTCTGCCAGACACTGAACTTGACTTGGTATGTTGTTGTTTTTTACCCCACCCATCCCCCCTGTCCCCCTCTGGCCCTCCTGTGACTGTCCCTTACCCACATACTGTGAGGCTACATTAACAATGTATTTTGCGGTCCGTGGATCTGCAAGATATGTATGCCGTCCATATGCGATCTGTATATTTTTGCAAACCCATTAACTTAAATGGGTCTGCAGTCCGCATTTTGTAGCGAAATATAGGACACGTAACATTTTCCATCTTGTGCAGAACGGACATACAGATGGGAAAGCACATGGAAGTCATTTGCTTTCCGCATCCGTATGTCTGTTCTGCAAAGGATGGAAAATGTGACATGTCCTATACTGGTCCGCAACATGCAAGCTAGTTAATAGGTCTGCAAAAAAATGCAGATGGCACATGGGCGTCATCCGTAATTTGCAGATCATAAAATACATATGGTCCGTGTCGTGTAAATGGGTTAAAAGTGTTGCCCAGACATGCAGGGGGTCATTTATTAACCCCTTAAGGACACATGATGTACCGGTACGACATGTGTTGTTCCGATCACTGCCGCCCGGCCGGCTGTGATCGGAACAAGGTGCCTGCTCAAATCATTGAGCAGGCACCTCGGCTAAATGCGCGGGGGGGTCCCGTGACCCCCCGATGTCCGCGATCGCAACAAGCCGCAGGTCAATTCAGACACGGACCATATGTATTTTATGATCTGCAAATTACGGATGACGCCCATGTGCCACCTGCGGTTTGTTGCGCTTTCTGCAGTTTCTGATCGCTGCGGTCCCTGACCGCGGCGATCAGAAACTTTAGTGTGGCGAAAATATATATTTATCACCCCCCCCTGAACCTCTGAATGATTTTAGCCCGGTGGGAGGTGCAGGGGGGGTGTTGCGGGCGGTGGGGGCGGTGCGGGAGTTGGGCGGTGCGGCAGGCGGGATCGCGATCCCCCGCCCGCCTCCCATTGAATAATCGTTGGTGTACAGTGGGTATACCAGGGTGCCAGCACATTGCTGGCACCCTGGTATAAACGGCTGACATCGGTGATGCGATGTCAGCCATTTAACCCTTTCCATACAGCGGTCCGTACGGACCGCTGTATGGAAAAAGTTAACAGTAAGAGGGAGCTCCCTCCCTCTCCGATCGGGGGGCTGCTGTGCCTTTGCAGCCCACCGATGGGAGAGGGAGAGAGCTCCCAGACAGCCCCCCGCCAGCCCCGTCCTCACCCTTCCCAGTCTGCAAAGTTGTGGCAGACGGGGAAGGTTCCCATGGCAACAGGACGCCGTGTCAGGCGTCCTGCTGTCCATGGTGCTGAACAGATCTGTGCTGAAAGCATAGATCTGTTCAGTGTAAGTAAAATACAGTGCAGTACCCTATATAGAGTACAGTACTGTATTATACAGACATCAGACCCACTGGATCTTCAAGAACCAAGTGGGTCTGGGTAAAAAAAAAAGTAAAAAAAAGTGAAAAAAAAGTAAAAATCAAAAAACACATTTATCACTGATTAAAAATTAAAAAAATAAAATTCCCTACACATGTTTGGTATCGCCGCGTCCGTAACGACCTGATCTATAAAACGGTCATGTTACTTTACCCGAACGGTGAACGCCATAAAAATAAAAAATAAAAAACTATGATGAAATTGAAATTTTGCCCACCTTACTTCCCAAAAAAAGGTAATAAAAGTGATCAAAAAAGTCGCATGTACGCCAAAATTGTAACAATCAAACCATCATCTCATCCCGCAAAAAATGAGACCCTACTTAAGATAATCGCCCAAAAACTGAAAAAACTATGGCTCTTAGACTATGGAAACACTAAGACATCATTTTTTTTTGTTTCAAAAATGAAATCATTGTGTAAAACTTACATAAATAAAAAAAAAAGTATACATATTAGGTATCGCCGCGTCCGTATCGACCGGCTCTATAAAAATATCACATGACCTAACCCCTCAGGTGACCACCGTAAAAAAATAAAAATAAAAACGGTGTAAAAAAAGCCATTTTTTGTCATCTTACGTCACAAAAAGTGTAATAGCAAGCGATCAAAAAGTCATATGCACCCCAAAATACTGCAAATCAAACAGTCATCTCATCCTGCAAAAAATGAGACCCTACTTAAGATAATCGCCCAAAAACTGAAAAAACTATGGCTCTTAGACTATGGAGACACTAAAACTTTTTTTTGTTTTAAAAATGAAATCATTGGGTAAAACTTACATAAATTAAAAAATTTGTATACATTTTAGGTATCGCCGCGTCCGTGACAACCTGGTCTATAAAAATATCACATGATCTAACCTGTCAGATGAATGTTGTAAATAACAAAAAAAAAAAACGGTGCCAAAAAAGCTATTTCTTGTTACCTTGCCGCACAAAAAGTGTAATATAGAGCAACCAAAAATCATATGTACCCTAAACTAGTACCAACAAAACTGCCACCCTATCCCGTAGTTTCTAAAATGGGGTCACTTTTCTGGAGTTTCCACTCTATGGGTGCATCAGGGGGGCTTCAAATGGGACATGGTGTCAAAAAACCAGTCCAGCAAAATCTGCCTTCCAAAACCCGTATGGCATTCCTTTCCTTCTGCGCCCTGCCGTGTGCCCGTACAGCAGTTTACGACCACATATGGGGTGTTTCTGTAAACTACAGAATCAGGGCCATAAATAATGAGTTTTGTTTGGCTGTTAACCCTTGCTTTGTAACTGGAAAAAAAAATATTAAAATGGAAAATCTGCCAAAAAAGTGAAATTTTGAAATTGTATCTCTATTTTCCATTAAATCTTGTGCAACACCTAAAGGGTTAACAACGTTTGTAAAATCAGTTTTGAATACCTTGAGGGGTGTAGTTTCTTAGATGGGGTCACTTTTATGGAATTTCTACTCTAGGGGTGCATCAGGGGGCTTCAAATGGGACATGGTGTCAAAAAAACAGTCCAGCAAAATCTGCCTTCCAAAAACCAAACGGCGCACCTTTCATTCTGCGCCCCGCTGTGTGGCCGTACAGTAGTTTATGGCCACATATTGGGTGTTTCTGTAAACGACAAAGTCAGGGCAATAAAGATACAGTCTTGTTTGGCTGTTAACCCTTGCTTTGTTAGTGGAAAAAATGGGTTAAAATGGAAAATTAGGCAAAAAAATGAAATTCTCAAATTTTATCCCCATTTGCCAATAACTCTTGTGCAACACCTAAAGGGTTAACGAAGTTTGTCAAATCAGTTTTGAATACCTTGAGGGGTGTAGTTTATAGAATGGGGTCATTTCTGGGTGGTTTCTATTATGTAAGCCTCACAAAGTGACTTCAGAGCTGTAGTGGTCCCTAAAAATTGGGTTTTTGTAAATTTCTGAAAAATTTCAAGATTTGCTTCTAAACTTCTAAGCCTTGTAACATCCCCAAAAAATAAAATATCATTCCCAAAATAATTCAAACATGAAGTAGACATATGGGGAATGGTAAGTCATCACAATTTTTGGGGGTATTACTATGTATTACAGAAGTAGAGAAACTGAAACTTTGATATTTGCTAATTTTTCCAAATTTTTGGTAAATTAGGTATGCAAAAAAAAAAAATGTTTTGGACTTCATTTTACCAGTGTCATGAAGTACAATATGTGACGAAAAAACAATCTCAGAATGGCCTGGATAAGTCAAAGCGTTTTAAAGTTATCACCACTTAAAGTGACACTGGTGAGATTTGCAAAAAATGGCCTGGTCCTTAAGGTGAAATAAGGCTGTGTCCTTAAGGGGTTAAGACCAGTGTTTTAGACACCGGTCTTAATAACCCCTAAACTGGAAGTGGTTCTGCTGATGTTATGAAGAGGCGCCGGCCTCTCCATAACGTCAGCGCATCCAGCGCCAGTGTAAATGCATATCATCCAGACTGAATCCTGACCCGTTCATTTTAATAGGTCTGAGTGAGGAGGCATAGGTCTGGCAATAACTACTGTGAGGGGCACATATCTGGCCATAGCTAATATGAGGGGGCGCATATCTGGACATAACTACTGTGAAGGGGGGGGCAATATCTGGGCATAGCTACTGTAAAGGCGGCACATATCTGGCCATAACTACTGTGAGGGGGCACATATCTGGCCATAACTACTGTGAGGGGGGCACATATCTGGACATAACTACTGTGAGGGGCACATTTCTGGACATAACTACTGTGAGGGGGGATAATATCTGGGCATAACTACTGTTAGGGGGCACATAATCTGGCATAACTACAGGGTGGGCCATTTATATGGATACACCTTAATAAAATGGGAATGGTTGGTGATATCAACTTCCTGTTTGTGGCACATTAGTATATGTGAGGGGGGAAACTTTTCAAGATGGGTGGTGACCATGGCGGCCATTTTGAAGTCGGCCATTTTGAATCCAACTTTTGTTTTTTCAATAGGAAGAGGGTCATGTGACACATCAAACTTATTGGGAATTTCACAAGAAAAACATGGTGTGCTTGGTTTTAACGTAACTTTATTCTTTCATGAGTTATTTACAAGTTTCTCTTTTTTACAGCCATTGACATGTCGCCGAGGTTAACACGTGAGGAGCGGATAGAAATTGTGTTGATGTCTGGTGAACGCAGTAACCGGGTCATTGCAGCAGATTTCAATGCAAGACACCCTACGAGACCACCCATCTCCCATGCTACAGTTAGCAAACTGCTTGCTAATTTTCGTGAAACTGGTTCAGTGTTGGATTTGCCAAAATGTGGACGCATGAAATCTGTCTCTAATGAAGAGACATCAGTGGCTGTCCTAGCTTCATTCAGCAAGAGCCCACAGCATAGCACTCGCCGCATGTCACTGGAGAGTGGCATTAGTCGAACATCCCTTCGGCGGATATTAGCTACTCACGAATGGCACCCTTACAAACTCCAGCTACTGCAGCATCTCAACGAGGATGACCCAGATCGTTGCAGAATGGGCAAAACAAAAATTGGAACAGGACCGGATGAGGCAAACTTTTATGTGAATGGTGAAGGTAACAAACAAAACCACCGCTGTTGGTCTGACACTAACCCACATTGGATAGATCCCTCCAAGACTGTTGGAACAAAAAAATTGATGGTATGGTGTGGTATATGGGGTACAAAGATAGTGGGGCCATTCTTCATCAATGGAAACCTCAAGGCCACTGGATATGCGAAATTGGTACATGATGATGTTTTTCCCTCTTTATGCACTGAAGCTGGCACGTTCCCTGAGTTTTTCCAGCAAGATGGTGCACCACCACATTATGGGTGTCGGGTCCGAGCATTCCTAGATGAACAGTTTCCTGGAAAGTGGATTGGTCGTCGTGGGCCAGTTGAATGGTCCCCAAGGTCTCCCGATCTGACCCCCTTAGACTTTTATCTTTGGGGTCATCTGAAGGCAATTGTCTATGATGTGAAGATACGAGATTTGCAGCACCTGAAACTACGGATACTGGAAGCCTGTGCTAGCATTTCTCCTGCGGTATTGCTATCAGTGTGTGAAGAGTGGGAGAAGAGGGTTGCATTGACAATCCAACACAATGGGCAGCACATTGAACACATTTTATAAGTGGTCAGAAACTTGTAAATAACTCATGAAAGAATAAAGTTATGTTAAAACCAAGCACACCATTGTTTTTCTTGTGAAATTCCCAATAAGTTTGATGTGTCACATGACCCTCTTCCTATTGAAAAAACAAAAGTTGGATTCAAAATGGCCGACTTCAAAATGGCCGCCATGGTCACCACCCATCTTGAAAAGTTTCCCCCTCACATATACTAATGTGCCACAAACAGGAAGTTAATATCACCAACCATTCTCATTTTATTAAGGTGTATCCATATAAATGGCCCACCCTGTACTGTGAGGAGACACATATCTGGATATAACTACTGTGAGGGGGGCACATATCTGGACATAACTACTGTGAGGGGCACATATCTGGACATAACTACTGTGAAGGGGGGGGGGCAATATCTGGGCATAGCTACTGTAAAGGCTGCACATATCTGGCCATAACTACTGTGAGGGGGCACATATCTGGACATAACTACTGCGAGGGGGGGATGATATCTGGGCATAGCTACTGTGAAGGGGCACATAATCTGGCATAACTACTGTGAGGAGGCACATATCTGGACATAACTACTGTGAGGGGCACATATCTGGACATAACTACTGTGAGGGGCACATATCTGGACTTAACTACTGTGAAGGGGGGACAATATCTGGGCATAGCTACTGTAAAGGAGGCACATATCTGGCCATAACTACTGTGAGGGGCACATAACTGGCTATAACTACTGTGAGGGGGCACATATCTGCCATAACTTCTGTGAGGGGGCACATATCTGGCCATAACTACTGTGAGGGGGCATATATCTGGCCATAACTACGGTGAGGGGCACATATCTTGCCATAACTACTGTTATGGGGCACATAATCTGGCATAACTACTGTGAAGTTGGCACATATCTGGGCATAAATACTGTGAGGGGGCACATAATCTGTCACAATTACTTTGAGGGGGCACATAATCTGGCATAACTACTGTGAGGGGGCACATATCTGGCATAACTACTGTGATGGACACATAATCTAGCATAACTACTGTGATGGGCAAATAATCTGGCATAACTACTGTGGTGGGCACGTATCTGGGCATAACTACAGTGAGGGGCACATATCTGGCATAACTACTGCGAGGGGGTACATATCTGTCCATAGCTACCGTGGAGGGGGCACAATGTGGATATTACTACTGTGTGCTGGTACAAAGGGGCAAAAATTACTATGTAGGAGCATTAAGAGGACATTAATACGCACCACAGTATCTGAAGGGTTTCCCCTATCTTTGATGCGACTGATCACCCCTTCCTCTCCCTGTAGGATTGGGGGAAGATGACAAATTGGGGTCCCTTCTGCTGCCACACCTCATTGTATTAATCTTTGGCTTATGTTTATTTCTATACGTGTGGTTGGGGGGCCCAGGCACATTATTTGCACAGGGGCCCTCTGCTGCCAGTGTCCGCCCCTGGGTGAGTCTCCTTTTTCGAGCCTTGCTGGTTCCGGGCTAATGTTATTTTTATACCTGGTGATCACTCTGTATTTACCCCAGCTTAGGCATTTCTTTTGTGGTAGGATTTTCTACACTCAGGCAATAAGGTCAGGGTTACTGAGACTCATCTTTTATATGGATAACTTTCTAAATATTATTCAAATATGTTGTAATTACATTGTACTGAGATACGTCTATTACTTCTTTGATGTGTGTGCAGTGCCAGGATGGCATTTTTTTCTGTCACTCTCCTTCACTTTTTAATGGCTTATTATATAAATTTTTTTTAATCATGTTACAATAAAATTTACATATTTTTATTATGGTACTGTGTGAGCTCTGTTTTCAGTTTTTTTTTGCTGGGTATACTCAGGAACTTGTACCAAGTTATTTGATTAGGTGGCCCGTTATCTTGTTTCAAATTTTTTGGTGAATACTTAGCCCGTTTTCGTAGTCGGGTCATCTATGGTCTATTTTTTAATAGACTGTAGACTAGAAGATTATCTGACAGATTTTTTGACCAATCATTTGTCAGATTAGTCTGATTGGGCAGAAATTGTTCAGATAATCTGTTGTAAATGTGCCTTTACTAGTGGCAGTGTTTATACTAGACTGTAGACTTACTAGTGTCAGTGTTTACACTAGACTGTAGACTTACTAGTGACAGTGTTTACACTAGACTGTAGAATTACTAGTGGCAGCCTTTACAATAGACTGTAGACTTACTAGTGTTAGTGTTCACACTAGACTGCAGACTTACTAGTGGCAGTGTTTACACTAGATGTAGACTTACTAGTGGCAGTTTTTACACTAGACTGTAGACTTACTAGTGTCAGTGTTTATACTAGACTGTAGACTTACTAGTGTCAGTGTTTATACTAGACTGTAGACTTACTAGTGTCAGTGTTTACACTAGATTGTAGACTTACTAGTGTCAGTGTTTACACTAGACTGTAGACTTACTAGTGGCAGTGTTTACACTAGACTGTAGAATTACTAGTGGCAGCCTTTACAATAGACTGTAGACTTACTAGTGTTAGTGTTCACACTAGACTGCAGACTTACTAGTGGCAGTGTTTACACTAGATGTAGACTTACTAGTGGCAGTTTTTACACTAGACTGTAGACTTACTAGTGGCAGTGTTTATACTAGACTGTAGACTTACTAGTGTCAGTGTTTACACTAGACTGTAGACTTACTAGTGTCAGTGTTTACACTAGACTGTAGACTTACTAGTGTCAGTGTTTACACTAGACTGTAGACTTACTAGTGTCAGTGTTTACACTAGACTGTAAAATTACTAGTGGCAGTGTTTACACTAGACTGTAGACTTACTAGTGTCAGTGTTTACACTAGACTGTAGAATTACTAGTGGCAGTGTTTACACTGGACTGTAGACTTACTAGTGGCAGTGTTTACACTAGACTGTAGACTTACTAGTGTCAGTGTTTACATTAGACTGTAGAATTACTAGTGGCAGTGTTTACACTGGACTGTAGACTTACTAGTGGCAGTGTTTACACTAGACTATAGACTTACTATTGCCAGTGTTTACACTAGACTATAGACTTACTGTTGGTGTTTACAATAGACTGTAGACTTACTAGTAGTAGAAAAAATGTAGATAAGTATGAAAGGCACACTCTCATTAGTTGCTGCATGGAATGAATTTGGAGATGGTGATAGTAATAAAATGGTATATTTTTATTTTTATATATTAAAAATTTGGTAATGAAATTTGGTAAAAAATACGTTTTTGGTAAAAAAAAAATTGTGATAGGGGTGGGGAGTCTTCTCTTCGTGTTGGATATCTGTGTTTTGATTTATGACGGATATTCGGCTAGGATCTATGGAATTGCAATGTGTTTAGTTACAATTATATGTCATATCCACCTTTGCTGAATACATCAAATACATAAAGTTCCAAGTGCTCAATATAGTGCTGGATACATAGATATGCTGAGTACATAGATATAAAGAAAAAAAGATAAACTTATGCTGAATACATAGAGAGCCAGATTTTGGCTGGATACAAAAATGTATATAAACGCTGAATAAAGTGCCAAGTGCTTAATATAGTGCTGAGTACATAGATACGCCGGGTACATGGATATATAGACTTATACCGGATACATGAAGTGTCAGATCTTGGCTGAATATATAAATGCTGAGTATCAATTAAATGCTGAATATAAATTAAACTTCAGTAAAAATATATAGGCTTTGGCTTCTGGGGACAGTACACTTCAAATATTTTTAATAGACTGTAGACTAGAGGATTATCTGACAGATTTTTTGACCAATCATTTGTCAGATTAGTCTGATTGGGCAGAATAAAAGTCATATAAAAGTCACAAATAAATCCTATAGGTAAAAAGTTCTAGAGCAAATTAATAGTTCAACTTTGAATCGATTAAAATGTAGAATTTTTGGTACTTTACCACTCCGCTGTATGCCGCTCTGTTCGTTCGTATCGTCTGCGATCTCTTTTTGCCCTGCAAGGACCTACACGGCATCCCATGTGGTTCGTTGTGCGTATGTTGTGGCGTCCCACGTGACAAGGCGGGGCAACACGTCACTCCTGGAGGTGGTTGTGATTCGTCCTTAGTTTCAGGGCGGAAGTTCACTTTTGGAGTGTCGGATTCCGATTGGCTTTTAGCTCTTTGGTCTTGCAGAAAAGCGGCAAAAACAATATTTAGAATCATTTCTAATAATTTCAGCGGTAATCCTAACTTGTATAGCCCTCGAGTTCCTTTCACCAAACGCGTTCCAGAGGCTATTACTGCTCCTTCCTCAGTGGCTTATAGTAGTATACTGGAACTGGTGAGGGTGTTTTAAACAGTTTTCTTGAGGTGGGTGTTACGATTATCCAATTAGGTAATCTCGAAGATCCGGACTGGGTTTCGTTAAATTCTGGTTTTGTTCGAGTTGCTGGATAAAACGCAGTGATTGTCACATGAGTGAAAAAAGGGACTTGTCTCTAAATATTAAAAGTTGGCCTATTTCAGAACATTAAAAGTTAGCCTGTTCGAAAACAATGTTGTATTCCCTTCAATTTCTCAGTTGAGTGTTGTATCTTGGGCACTTGGAGTTGTTTCGTCTTATTCATTTAGTCTAATGATAAGCAGTGGGAGTACGTGGATGATGGTTCCCTTATAATTTTGTCTGCATGGGTATTTGCAATTTTTTGCCACAAATTAATTTTTTAGGTGTTTGTCATGAAAAACGCAGGTGCGTTTCAAGTGCGGTTTTCATGCATTTTTGTGTTTTGGATGTTACTAGTCATATCATCTTGCAGTAGCTTTTTTTGATCCTTTATTTCGTTGTAATAAATGGGAGATGTAGTAACTGAGTGTTGGTCCTAAAAACGCATGTGCGTTTTTGTTGCGTTTTATTTGCGTTTTTATTTTTTTGGTTCTTTTGTATTAGATACACTTGTGTTATCTTATAGTGACTTCATATATTCTTTTAACGGTTTGTATTTCAATGCATGTAAGGTATTTTGGTTTTATTTCAATGTATGTACGGTATTTTGGTTTTAGTGTTGATATGATGAGGGGGGAGGTTAGGAGATGAGAATAGGAGATGAGAAGTGACTGTAGACTTACTAGTGGCAGCATTTACACTGGACTGTAGATTTACTAGTGTTAGTGTTTACACTAGACTGTAGACTTACTAGCGGCAGTGTTTACATTAGACTGTGGACTTACTTGTGGCAGTGTTTACACTAGATTTTAGACTTACTAGTGGCAGCATTTACACTAGAGTGTAGAATTACTAGTGGCAGTGTTTATGCTAGACTGTAGACTTACTAGCGGCAGTGTTTACATTAGATTGTAGACTTACTAGTGACAGCATTTACACTAGACTGTAGACTTACTAGTGGCAGTGTTTACACTAGACTGTAGAATTATTAGTGGTAGTGTTTACACTAGATTGTAGAATTACTAGTGTCAGTGTTCACACTAGATTGTAGAATTACTAGTGTCAGTGTTTACACTAGATTGTAGAATTACTAGTGTTAGTGTTTATACTAGACCACGGATGAGCAACCTTCGGCACTCCATGCAAACATGCTTGGCTATTCTTCTAGCTCCCACAGAAGTAAATGAAGCATTATGGGAGTTGTAGTTTCAGAACAGCTGGAGTGACGGAGGTTGCTGATGCCTGTACTAGACTGTAGAATTACTAGTGTCAGTGTTTACACTAGACTGTAGAATTACTAGTGTCAGTGTTTAGACTAAATTGTAGAATTACTGGTGCCAGTGTTTACGCTAGACTGTAGACTTACTAATAGTGATATTTACTTTACACTGGACTGTAGACTTACTAGTTTCAGTGTTTACACTAGACTGTGGAATTACTAGTTTCAGTGTTTACACTAGACTGTAGAATTACTAGTTTCAGTGTTTACAATAGATTGTAGAATTACTAGTTTCAGTGTTTACACTAGACTGTAGAATTACTAGTGACAGTGTTACACTAGGCTGTAGAATTACTAGTGGCAGTGTTCACACTAGACTGTAGATTTACTAGTGGCAGTGTTTACACTAGACTGTAGAATTACTAGTTTCAGTATTTACACTAAACTGTAGAATTACTAGTGGCAGTGTTACACTAGATTGTAGAATTACTAGTGGCAGTGTTTACATTAGACAGTACAATTACTAGTGGCAGTGTTCAAACTAGACTATAGATTTACTAGTGGCAATGTTTACACTAGACTGCAGACTTACTAGTGGCTTTGTTCACACTAGACTGTAGACTTACTAGTGGCAGTATTTACACTAGACTGTAGACTTACTAGTGGCAGTGTTTACACTAGACTGTAGACTTACTAGTGGCAGTGTTTACACTAGACTGTAGAATTACTAGTGGCAGTGTTCACACTAGACTGTAGACTTACTAGTGGCAGTGTTTACACTAGACTGCAGACTTACTAGTGGCTTTGTTCACACTAGACTGTAGACTTACTAGTGGCAGTGTTTACACTAGATTGTGGACTTACTAGTGGCAGTGTTTACACTAGACTGTAGAATTACTTGTGGCAGTGTTCACACTAGACTGCAGACTTACTAGTGGCTTTGTTCACACTTGACTGTAGAATTACTAGTGGCAGTGTTCACACTAGACTGCAGACTTACTAGTGGCTTTGTTCACACTAGACTGTAGAATTACTAGTGGCAGTGTGCACGCTAGACTGTAGAATTACTAGTAGCAGTGTTCACACTAGACTGTAGACTTACTAGTGGCAGTGTTTACACTAGATTGTAGACTAAGGCTACTTTCACACTCGCGTTTTGTGCAGATCCGTCCTGTATATGCACATACGGATCCGCACCAATAATGCAAATGCTTGTATCCGTTAATAACGGATCCGTTTGCATTATTCATTCAAAAAAACTGATCCGTCTTGACTTACATTGAAAGTCAATGGGGGACGGATCCGTTTTCAATTGCACCATATTGTGTCAGTGAAAAATGTTCCGTTAGGCTCTGCATAGTCAGATGGTCACCAAAACGCTGCAAGCTGCGTTTTAGCGACAGTCTAAAAAACGCAACGGAGACCAAACGCAGCCAAACTGATGCATTCTCAACGGATCCTTATCCATTCAGAATGCATTGAGGCTGAACTGATCCGTTTTGGGCCGCTTGTGAGTGCCCTGAAACGGATCTCACAAGCCGATCCAGAAAAGCCAGTGTGAAAGTAGCCTTACTAGTGTAGTGCAGAATTACTAGTGGCAGTGCATCCATCACTAGGGAGAATTCAATGAAAAGGAATTTAAACAGTTTCCTTTGACTGCAATCGAACCTGCAAACATATTTTGGCACTTTAGTTATGTATGCATGAAAATACAGTGTTTTTATGTTGGGAACAGAATAAGGAGTTCAACGCCGAGCCCCCTAACCGTTTGGATGGTCTGCCTCCATGATATTGTAGGTATACCACTACTATCAAATCTTATTGATAATACGCCCTGCATATGCAATGATAAAAATTACTGTGGATGTGCGCACATGCTGTATGTACAGAAGGTGCGCCCTCAGAAGCATTTCCTCTGGTAGGTGCCTCAGTCTGACACTGAGGATAAGTCATCAATATCATGAAAAAGCAATATTCTTTTATTGCCTCTTTTGAAGCAATTAAAATAAAAAAAACTGAAACTCACACCTACAATGAGTGACTGGAAAAAAAGTCCTCTTCGTCCTTCCTTCGTCCTAGGCCTGACACAGGTGGTGAGATGCAATGATGTCATTGTGACGCCTGAGGTTCTCTTGACCACTGACAAGCACCAGACCTTAAGCAGCTTATTGCTTACCAGAGCTGATGGCTCTCTGCTCTGCTGTAGTTTTTAACTGGATCCAAATCCTGTGGATGCAGATAGTGTTTAAACATGTGCTTGTCTAGGGATCTGGGAGGGCCTCCTGCCCCTCCGGACTTGGTCTCAGTCGTTATGCCAGTGGTTCCTGGTACTGTAAAATGTGCATGCTGCAAATGAACTGTGTTTTAGTATCATGTGCACATACCCTTACGTATCCTCTAATATCTTCTGTGCATGCACGGCACTCCGGAGAGTCAAACCGGTGATGTTCTTTGATGATGATTTTTAAGGCTTGGATTCAACATAATTTTTATGGTCAGAGAAATTCCTAGGTGTTGGGTATAATGTTAAGGCTATTACTGTAACCGCTGTAAATCTTTTCTTGTCTGTATTGTGGTAAGAGGAAATGAGTAGCCATGATCTCATTCTCATCTGCTTGCCACAATGACTAAGACAGTACAAGTGAGGACTGCTGACAGGAGCGCTGAAAGCAAGAAATAGGTTGGTCTGTACGCAGTGTTGTAGGTCACGGAAATAACTCAAACAGATTATCATCAGGACACACTGTGGCACTGTAAGGATAGATCATATTTCTATTGGAAGTTTTATTAGAGGGCTTTTTTTTCCTTTTCTTTGAATTTTCTTTTGAAAGACTGGTTGAAGTGAGGCTTACCAAGCACTGTTATGTCACAAGACACAATGAATGACTTTAACAGAGACTCTGTTCTGGCCATTAAGTATGTTTTTACATTAACATACCTCCCAACTTTTGAAATGCCCAAAGAGGGACAATATTAGTGGTGTGCGTTTTTATACACTAACCCACGCCTGTAACTCTGCCCAATGCCTGTCTATACACGCTCAATCCCACCCAGTGCCCCCACACAGTAGTTGTTCCCCCTTAGTGCCCCTTCACAGTAGATATGCCCTCTAAGTGCTCTCTCACAGGAGGAATGCCCTGTAGGTGGCCCCACACTGTCGTTATGCTCCCTTAGTGCCCCACACAGTAGTTATATCCCTTTAGTATCCCCACACAATAGGTATATCCCTTTAGTACCCCCACACAGTACTTATGCTCCCTTAGGGTCCCTTCACAGTAGAATGCTCCCTTAGGCTACGTGTACACGACAGTTAAAAATGGCTGTGTGAAGCCATTTAAGTAATAGCTGTCACGCAATTTTTAACTGTCGTGTACACGTAGCCTAAGGGAGCATTCGACTGTGAAGGGACACTAAGGGAGCTTAAGTACTGTGTGGGGATACTAAAGGGATATAACTACTGTGTGCAGTGGCGTACATAGAGAAGTAAGGGCCCCATAGCAAGGATCAAACCAGGCCCCCCTGTCACGGACGTTCCCGTGACAGGTGGCAGGAGATCGGTGAGACTGGCAACACGTGGTTTGATCTGACATGTTTTCCGTTTGGTTCAAATGAAGTCTGTGTTGTCTCTGGTGCTATGCGGTTTATAGCTTCTGTTGGAGTTGTGGATAGCTGGTGTGTGGATCTCGGCTGAGTTCCTGGTGCTGCCATAGCCACTTGAAGTTAAGTGTTTTCTTTCCCTTTTGTAATTTGTTTGTGTATATTTTGTGTGTTGCATTTCCCTGTCATTTGTATTAAGGCCTGAGGGAGACTCCTGTTCGTCCTTCCTTTTGGAGAAACAGGTTGTCTCAGTCCTGACATTAGTTCCAGGGTCCTATAGGGTGAGTTAGGACACTAGATATTCCTGTGTATGAACTCACCTACCTCTGGGGTCTGTTCATACTGGTAGTTAGTCAGGACTTTGATTAGGTTTTACTAGGAGGTGTCCATCTCCTTTCACTAGTTTCCATACCTTATTCCCTCACCCCTTTCCCTCCTATGTTCGATGTGATGTTTCCATCCCACACCCGAATGTGACATTATAAACCGTCATTTTTTTGCTTGCTTCAGTACAGCCATGGATCCTATTGCTGCTCTGTCCGGACAGCTGCAGGGGCTGTCTTTGGAGGTAGCTGACCTCTGCACGACCGTCTCACAGATTCAGAGACCACAGTCTGCTGGTCCTAGTGGTGGTGGTGGTTACCAGGCCTGTCTCGAGCCTAAAGTTGCCCTCCCGGACAGATTCTCTGGGGAAAGTGATAATTTCATTTTGTTTAGGGAGGCGTGCAAATTGTATTTTAGGCTACGTCCACACTCATCTGGGGATGAGATTCAAAGAGTTTGTGTGGTTATTTTGTTGCTTAAAGGGGACGCTCAGTCATGGGCTTTTTCTCTGCCGACCAGATTGCAGTCTCTCCGGTCGGTGGATTAATTTTTCAAAGCTCTGGGTCTCATCAATGATGACCCGGATCGGACATTCCTGGATGAGACCAGGCTACATGGCCTTTGTCAGGGAGAGCGTTCTGCTGAGATCTATTGCTCTGAGTTTAGGAGGTGGGCTACGGATACTGAGTGGAACGATCCGGCTCTCCGTAGTCAGTTTTGTCATGGATTATCAGAGAGACTGAAGGACGCTTTGGCCTTTCATGAGAATCCTGAATCTCTATGTCCGTATTGATAGATGCCTGAGAGAGAGATCTAGGGGCCCCCACTTTCAGGACGTACTATCGCATATTGTAACGTCTTCCTCTGACAATTTGGGTGAAGATACTCCTGGGTTTATGTCTGGGAACGAACCCATGCAATTAGGGTGAGCTACTCCTGGATCTGCTTTTAAGTGTATTAGTCGTAGGAAGGGAGTGTGTTTTTTTTCTGCAGACAAAAGGGACATTTTATCGATGTTTGTCCAAGCATTCATCGTGAAAAAGAAAAAAGAAGGGGGACGTCTAATTCCCATCTGTCTCTTGGAGGGTTGAGAGGAGAGTCAGAAAACGTTCATTTGTCTTTGACTGGTTGTGCCCATTTTCTCCTGACTGCCGAGGTGGCGCTAGAGTCTAAGACTGTGGGGATTGAGGTGATTATCAACATTGGGGCAGTGGTGAACCTGATTGATGCTCAGTTCGTCCGAATGCACGGGTTGTCCCCAAGTCTATTAGAGAAAAACATTTCATTTTTTGCTATTGATTCTGCACCTCTAAGGCCTCTTTCACACGGGTGAGATTTCCGCGCAGGTGCAATGCGTGAGGTGAACGCATTGCACCCTCACTGAATCCGGACCTATTCATTTCTATGGGGCTGTGCACATGAGCGGTGATTTTCACGCATCACTTGTGCATTGTGTGAAAATCGCAGCATGCTCTACTTTATGCGTTTTTTTACGCAATGCAGGCCCCATAGGACTGAATGGGGCTGCGTGAAAATCGCAAGCATCCGCAAGCAAGTGCGGATGCGGTGCGATTTTCATGCACGGTTGCTAGGAGACGAACATGGTTATAAGGGAAAATAATAGCATTCTTAACCACCTCCCGTCTCGCTAACGCCGGCGTCAAAAGGCGTGATTGCGGCGGCTCTCCCAGGTCACACTAACGCCGAGCGGCGTCTTCTCGCGTGAGCCGAGATTACCTGTGAACGCGCGCTCACAGGAGCGCGCGTTCACAGGATCGCGCAGTTCACAAGTTCATCTGCAGCCTGCCAGCCGCGATCATTGGCTGGCAGGCTGTGGATTTTTGAAATGACCAATGAAATGGGTATGTCAGACGCTATTTTGAAAATAGCGTCTGATATACCTGCTACCTGCTCCTCTGGTGGTCCCTTTTTTTCTTAAGTAGTCTCAGGAAATACCCAATAAATTTTGTTGACCAAATGGCAAACAAGGGGTATTCTTCTAAAGAGGCTTACAGGCTTCTGACCCAGTCGGATGAGGAATGGGAACCCTCATCTGACGAATCCAGCGGGTCAGAATATGTACCTGTAGAAAGCAGTGGCAGTCTGACCCAAAGTTCGGACGAGGAGGTTAAGGTCCCTGATACCACCAGGCGTACCCGGCCCCGTGTTGCTACACCACAGGTTGTGCAGGATCCGCTTCAAGTGCAGCAGAGTGGGGCTGGCGCTGTCGGATTACGTGGTGAGGCATACACCAGCAGCGCAGCCCATCCTGGACCTAGTACCAGCACTGCCGTATTCCCTGGTGAAGTGGCGAGCACCAGAAGGGCAGTTCAAGCTGGTACGGTGGCACCTGCAGTAACTCCCCCGTCGAAGCCACCGCGTTCACAGGCCCGTAGAACCCTTAGTCTCCCAGAGGTGCTGGCAAATCCTAATTGGCACTCCCCTGCTTCCGCCGCACCTGTATTGCCCCCTTTCACCACCCAGTCTGGAGTTCGTGTGGAGACAGCTCATTTAGGATCAGCCCTCGAGGTTTTTGAGCTGTTCTTCACCGCGGATCTCTATGACCTAGTTGTGGCAGAAACCAACCGCTACGCCACACAGTTTATTACCGCCAATCCGGAAAGCTTCTATGCCCAGCCTTACCGGTGGAAACCAGTCACAGTTTCCGAGTTTAAAATTCTTTGGGGCCTTATCCTCAGCATGGGTCTAACTAAAAAAAATGTATTGCTGTCATATTGGTCTAAAGACCCAATACATTACATGCCCATGTTCTCTGCTGCAATGTCCAGGGCACGTTTTGAGGTCATCATGTGCTTTATGCATTTCGCTGACAATAACACCTGTCATCCAAGAGGCTACCCTGCTTATGACCGGCTCCACAAATTTTGGCCCCTCATAGACCATTTGTCATCCAGATTTGCAGATGCGTATACCCCTAATCAAAACATCTGCATAGACGAGTCCCTAGTACATTTTACCGGGCGCCTTGGCATCAAACAGTACATCCCCAGCAAGCGTGCCCGTTATGGGGTCAAACTGTATAAGCTCTGTGAAAGGGCCACAGGCTATACATATCGTTTTAGGGTCTATGAGGGAAAAGACTCAAAACTGGAGCCGGTCGGATGTCCTGACTACCTGGGGAGCAGTGGCAAGATTGTCTGGGACTTGGTGTCACCCTTACGCCACAAGGGGTACCACTTATACGTGGACAATTTTTACTCAAGCGTGGCCCTCGTTCGGCACTTACATCTAGTCGGAATTCAATGCTGTGGCACCGCGTGACCTAGTCGCCGGGGCTTCCCCCAACGGCTCGTTAGTACCCGACTTGCACGGGGGGAGAGGGCTGCCTTGTGTGACCAAGAACTGCTCGCGGTGAAGTGGAGGGACAAGAGGGACGTTTACCTTCTGTCCACCATTCACGCAGACACGACTGTCCAAATTGAAAGGGCAACTGGAGTCATTGTGAAACCCCTCTCTGTCCACGACTATAACCTTCACATGGGAGAAGTGGACTTCAATGACCAGATGTTGGCTCCCTATTTAGTTTCCCGCCGCACCAGTCGCTGGTATAAGAAGGTGTCTGTATATTTAATTCAATTGGCTGTATATAATAGTTTTGTTCTCTACAGGAAGGCTGGGAGAACAGGATCCTTCCTAAAATTCCAGGAAGAGATCATTTCGGAAATCCTGTATCCAGGAGGGTCCGTGCCCCAAGTCCCTGATGTAGTGAGCCGGCTACATGGCAGACACTTCCCGTCTGTCTATCCTGGTACCCCAACTCAACGTTCCCCAAGAAAAAGATGTCGTGTCTGTAGCAGGGGTGGAATAAGGCGTGACACCACCTTTTTTTGTCCTGACTGTCCTGACCAGCCTGCCCTATGCATAGGGGAATGTTTCTGCAAGTTCCACACACAGGTACACTATTAGTATAGGGATTTCGTGACACAGGACAAGCACACAGGGGTCTTAGGGCCCTTTCACACAGAGCTGCCAGAAACCTCTCCTTTCACCTGGGACAAAGTGCATAATGTACTTCGCCACATCTCTGGGCGATTTGCGCTTTGCACATTGTCCCATGGGGAAGGAGAGGTTTGTCCTCTAAAGGTAAAAAAACAAAAACAAAAAAAAATCACAGGTAAGCAAAAAAGTTAATGTTCTGTTTCAAAAGTTATATAAAGTTAATGTTAATAAATTTATTGCGTTGCGGCCTGTTTTTTTTTTTACCTTCTAGGTGGACCAAGCGATCAATCAGCTGCAGCACTGATGTGCATTCTGACAGAAGCATTGCGCTGCTGTCAGATTACACAAAAGTCGGTGTATGCGGCGCTGCAAGACAAAATTTCTCCTCTGCAGTAGAAAAGATACGTTTGCCGAGGCATATGAGCTGAGGAGGTGGCGGTGTTCATATGCTTTGGCAAACACTTTGTATAAAAATAAAAAAAATTGAAAATTCCGGCAATGATTTATTCATCCACATCGATTGATGTGAATGGAGAAATCGGGTTTGCCAGGGCATACGAGCTGAGTGGGTTTAGATGTTGGGCAGAGCTCCTATGTCCTGGCAGACGCCTTTCCCCTCCTTTTTTTTTTTTGCACATTTTTTGGCAGAGATTTTTTCATCCACATTGATCGATGCGAATGAAGAAATCTGTGCCGTTCATTTTTTCTTTCAGCCCAGAGGCTGAACAGAAAAAAAAAACTCATTACCCGTATGCTCAATATAAGGAGAATAGCAGAAACTCCTAATGCTGGCCATACATGTAATGATTGCGGAGACCCTCAAATGCCAGGGCAGTAAAAACACCCCACAAATGACCCCATTTTGGAAAGAAGACACCCCAAGGTATTTGCTGAGGGGCATATTGAGTCCATGAAATATTGAACTTTTTGTTTCAAGTTAGCGGAAAGGGAGACTTTGTGAGAAAAAAATAAATAAAAAATTTCCGCTAACGTGCCAAAAAAAAAAATCTTCTATGAACTCGCCATGCCCCTCACGGAATACCTTGGGGTGTCTTCTTTCCAAAATGGGGTCACATGTGGGGTATTTATACTGCCCTGGCATTTTAGGGGACCTAAAGCGTGAGAAGAAGTCTGGAATCCAAATGTCTAAAAATGCCCTCCTAAAAGGTACTCGTTGGACTTTCAGCCCCTTTGCGCACCTAGGCTGCAAAAAAGTGTCACACATGTGGTATCGCCGTACTCAGGAGAAGTTGGGCAATGTGTTTTGGGGTGTCTTTTGACATATACCCATGCTGGGTGAGAGAAATATCTCTGTAAAATGACAACTTTGTATAAAAAAATGGGAAAAGTTGTTTTTTACAGAGATATTACAGAGATATTTCTCTCACCCAGCATAGGTATATGTAAAAAGACACCCCAAAACACATTGCCCTACTTCTTCTGAGCAAATCATTTTCCGCTAACTTGTGCCAAAAAAATAATAATTCTAGGAACTCGCCATGCCCCTCACGGAATACCTTGGGGTGTCTTCTTTCCAAAATGGGGTCACTTGTAGGGTATTTATACTGTCCTGGCATTTTAGGGGCCCTAAAGCGTGAGAAGTAATTTGGAATCCAAATGCGTAAAAAATGCCCTGTGAAATCCTAAAGGTGCTCTTTAGAATTTGGGCCCCTTTGCGCACCTAGGCTGCAAATAAGTGTCACATATGTGGTATCCATGCTGGATGAAAGAGAAATATCTCTGTAAAATGACAACTTTGTATAAAAAAATGGGAAAAGTTGACTTTTACAGAGATATTTCTCTCACCCAGCATGGGTATATGTAAAAATACACCCCAAAACACATTGCCCTACTTCTTCTGAGTACGGCGATACCACATGTGTGACACTTTTTTGCAGCCTAGGTGCGCAAAGGGGCCCAAATTCTAAAGAGCACCTTTAGGATTTCACAGGGCATTTTTTATGCATTTGGATTCCAAACTACTTCTCACGCTTTAGGTCCCCTAAAATGCCAGGGCAGTATAACTACCCCACAAGTGACCCTATTTTGGAAAGAAGACACCCCAAGGTATTTCGTGAGGGGCATGGCGAGTTCATGTAAAATGTTATTTTTTGTCACAAGTTAGTGGAATATGAGACTTTGTAAGAAAAAAAAATAAAAAATAAAAATACATCATATTCCGCTAACTTGTGCCAAAAAAATTAAAATTCTAGGAACTCGCCATGCCCCTCACGGAATACCTTGGGGTGTCTTCTTTCCAAACTGGGGTCACTTGTGGGGTATTTATACTATCCTGGCATTCTAGCACCTCAAGAAACATGACAGGTGCTCAGAAAGTCAGAGCTGCTTCAAAATGCGGAAATTCATATTTTTGTACTATAGTTTGTAAACGCTATACCTTTTGCGCAAACCAATAAATATACACGTATTGCATTTTTTTTTATCAAAGACATGTAGCACAATAAATTCTGACACAAACTTGTATAGAAATGTAATTATATTTGAACAATTTAACCAGATAAATTTACAAATACACTTTTTTTGAGAAAATTGCGGCCTATTTTGATTAATATCGGAAAAACGAAAAATCTTAGCAGCAATCAAATACCACCAAAAGAAAGCTGTATTTGTGAGAAGAAAAGGAGGTAAAATTCATTTGGGTGCCAAGTTGCATGACCGAGCAATAAACCGTTAAAGTTGTGAAGTGCCGACTTGTAAAAAAGGGCCTGGTCACTAGGGGGTATAAACCTGTGGTCCTTAAGTGGTTAATACAGAATGCTTAGTACAATAGGGCTTAAAAAATAATAATTTAACTCACCTTAATCCACTTTTTCGCGCAGCCCGGCTTCTCTTCTTTCTTCATCTTTGCTGTGCAGTAGGAAAAGGACCTGTGGTGATGTCACTGCGCTTATCACATGGTCCGTCACATGATCCATCACCATGATGAGGATGAGGTGAGTTAAATTATAATTTATTTTTTTTAACCCCTCCATTCCTATTTTACTAAGCATTCTGTATTAAGAGTACCAAACATGCCGATTTTTCTCACGCTCGTGCAAAACGCATTAAAATGTTTTGCACTCTCGCAGAAAAATTGCGCATCTTTTCCGACCCAAAAACATGATACCCGTGTGAAAGAGGCCTAACTCAGTAGTGTTTATCTCAGATGGTGCATAACATCTGATTAAGAGTGGGTGACTTTGATCAGGAATTCATCTTGTGTTTTGTGTTGGAGGGTCTCCCTGCTCCGGTGGTTCTGGGTTTATTGTGGTTAAGCAAGCACAATCCAACCATCGATTGGCAAGCTAGACAGATTCTGGATTGGGGTGATTATTGCATTGACAATTGTCTGAATACATCTTTTTCTGCTTTAACCACTAAAACATTACCCTCTTTTATATCTGATTTTGCAGATGTATTTTCTGAAAGTGGATGCCAGGATTTACCTCTGCATCGGGAATATGATTGTCCTATCAACCTTATTAACAAACCTATATTGCCCAAATCTAGGTATAGGTTGTATAACCTTTCTGGACCCGAAAGAACGGCCATGAGTATATTAACCAGAGTTTGGCTAAAAGACACATAAGACCTTCCAAATCTCCAGTGGCAGCAGGGTTTTTCTTAGTTAAAAAAAGGACAGAACTGTCCGTGATCCTTACCCCCTTCTTTTGATTCCTGATTTGTTTAACCAGATTGTAGATGCCAAGGTGTTCTCCAAGTTGTACTTAAGGGGGCATATAATCTGGTTAGGATCAAGGAAGTTGATGAATGGAAGAAGGCTTTAACTACCCCAGAGGGTCACTTTGAGAACCTGGTCATGCCTTTTAGGTTGACCAATACCCCTGCGGTTTTCCAGAATTTTCTGAATGACATTTTTCATAACCTGGTGGGGAGGTTTGTTGTCCTGTATTTGGATGCCATACTAATTTATTCTCCAGACGTGGAGACTAGGGATGAGCGAATCAACTTCGGATGAAACATCCGAAGTCGATTCACATAAAACTTCGTTCTAATACTGTACGGAGCAGGAGCTCCGTACAGTATTAGAATGAATTGGCTCTGATGAGCCGAAGTTATTGCTTTGCGAAGTCTCGCGAGACCTCGCGCAATAACTACATAAATTAATTTGTACTGTAAAAAAACATTTCACGAACTCGTGTTCAGTTCTAAGTGGTACCTTGGGTTTTTACAGTACAAATTAATTTATTAAGTTATTGTGCGAAGTCTGGCGAGACTTCTCGAAGCAATAACTTCGGCTCATCGGAGCCAATACATTCCAATAATGTACGGAGCTCCTGCTCCGTACAGTATTAGAATGGCTTTTTATGCGAATCGACTTCGGATGTTTCATCCGATGTCAATTTGCTCATCCCTAGTGGAGACTCATCAGGATCACGTTAGACAGGTGTTACAGATCCTAAGAGATAATAAATTGTACGCAAAATTAGAGAAGTGTGTTTTTGCTGTACATGAGCTGAAATTCTTGGGCTACCTGCTGTCATCTTCAGGTTTTCAAATGGATGCAGAGAAAGTCTGTGCTGTATTGGACTGGGATCGACCCGAAAATCTGAAGGCTCTTATGTGGTTTATGGGGTTCACCAACTATTACCGAAAATTTATTCAGAACTATTCGACAGTGGTAAAATCCTTAACTGACATGACTTAGAAAGGGACGGATGTTTCAGTGTGGTCTGGTTCGGCGTTGCGAGCCTTTTCTGCAGTTAAGAAGTGCTTCGCTTCTGCGCCTATATTGGTCCAGCTGGCTGTATCACAACCTTTCATTATGGAAGTTGTTGCTCCGCGGAGATGGGATAGAGCTGGAATAAGGCCAGGATCTGGTCTCTAAAGTATTTCAATTTGTGGGCTTCCCCGGAGTATCGCGGGAACATGGTTACTGTAACGGACCGTTTCAGCAGACAAGGGGTTAAAATCCGTTTAGGCGATAAGCCCCTTTCTGAGAGACAGGCACAGCTACTGCAGGACACCAACCTCCTGAACTGGATACAAAGTAGCACTCCAAACTGGAACCTCACGAATAGCTGCTAGCAGACGAACAGGAATCAGCTTACACTTCTGGCAATCGGTCTTCTAACAGCATAGAGTGAATCCCCCCAATAACGAGACAAGGCTCCGTGTTGAGGGTCAAGCAGTGGTCTGACTGTACTTCACGTACAGCCTCTTTTATTCATAAACCACAAACATAGTACTGCCCACAGGGGTTTGAAATACAACCAATCAGTAATTTACAACACATACAATGTAACTACAGCAACCAATCATTCACGCCCCCAGAGGACCAGAATGAAGACTGTGACATAGGACAAATACAACATATCCCCACAATGCATCATGGTCTCCTCCTCTCTGTCCCGGAGACAACCTGAGGAGCAATCCAATTATCTCTGAGGACAAAGGGAGATCGCCAATACACATGTGAGGACAACAGAACAGACATCACCATTTAAACACACAATGGGACAATGGCACAATAGAAACACACCCAGCATTTTCCTCCCAAGCTGACAAGTTACACTTATTATAAATTGTTACAACTTTGTGAGTTTACATTGGCCATACATATAACTTACATCAATTTAAACAGTATAACTTGGGGACAAACCTATCCAAAATTCACTTGAATCGGTTCAGGGGTTTAAAAGTTAGTATATGGCCCATAATCCTGGGGCAAGAGGCCAGCAGCCAGTCCTCTCCAAAACCCAGTGGCGAGGTCGGTTTCGCCACAGTTACGTCGTGCGGAGGTCCCACGCGCAGCATCAAGAGATGGGCGTGGCTTCTCGGAGCTTCCAGATTAGTGGTAGACGGTATCTTCTTCCTTTAGCAGGCTGGGCGGTACCTTCACTTCTTTTTCGCCCCAAACAGACACAACGAGGCGCACTGATAATCCAGTCAGCTTAGGCAGCCATCTTTAAGCATAAGGCTGTCAAATCACTGACAGCAAGCGGTGACTTAGGAAGTGGCAAACAGTCCACAAAAATACAGTTTTCACACCGCGATTTTTCACAGTTCTCTGGCCCAATTTTCAAATAAACAAATAGGGCATTTATCACTTTATAGGCAATAATTGCACACAGTTCAAATTCCACTATGGCGTAGGAATATTCCGTATCCTGTTCGTGACGCCAATTTATGCAGTACGCAGCCCTGCAGGGTGAGCGAATGTGAGGTCACAGGGGTAGTTAACAAACCGAGGGTTGCTCTTTGTACTCACAGTTTTTATATACCCTGAGCAGGCGTACAGCAGTGATGGAGAGGCTGGCACATGGATCCTCTGGGGCACTCTCTGTGTATAGGGACCAGGCCAGGTGGTAGGTGAGGTGCCCTGGGTGTTGCAGGCTTAATGTGCCGGTGGCGAGATCCCTTTAAGTTCGTGACACCAGTGCCGGTAACGGTGGCACACCGATTTCTTGTAGTAATAATTGAGGAACAGACGTAGCAGTGAACCAAAACTTCCTTTTACTGAACAGTTCAACTATTTACAGTCTTTAGTCAATTCCACATGTAAAAGGTTGTGACAGGCAGGCTTTATATCAAATGGCAGGTAATGTTCTTGCAAGATACTCAGAGGGAATCACACTTACAGATCAGGCTGCACTTTTCCTCAGGATCCTGTCTGTCTTTCTCCAAGGCCCGTATGCCCTATTGCTGGCTTTATCCTTGGGTAGGGAAAAACTTCCTCTGGTATGTCTCCTTGCTGTAAATATATCCTTCTGCCCTTCAGCTCTATGTTTGGCTGGAATAAACTTGGCTCTGCACTGTACTTTTATAGGAACTAGTTTCTCAGGAGGTAGACTCTTCTCCTGGTGCAACTTCTGAGCTTCTTTTGCTCAGGAACCTCAGGCAGGCTAGACTGTACTAACTAACCTCCTGGAATATACTGCCCTCCTCCTTTCCTGTCTGGGCCTAACTATATATATTAGGGGGTGCCCTAGCTCCCTCTACAGCTTGGGAGGAGAAACTACACCCCTAACAGGCCTGGTACACAGGAATTAACATGGCATTACAATACAATACACCATTCTCCCACAGGAGGTGGGAGCAACATAACCCTTAGTAGTGCCCACCTTAACGTAGTGGGACACTACATAAACCCTTGCTTTGTTACCTGGAAAAATGGATTAAAATGGAAAATTTGCCAAAAAATTGAAATTCTGAAATTTCATCTCCATTTGCCAATAACTCTTGTGGAACACCTAAAGGGTTAACGACGTTTGTAAAATCTGTTTTGAATACCTTGAGGGGTGTAGATTCTTTGATGGGGTCACTTTTATGGAGTTTATACTCTAGGGTTGCATCAGCGGGGCTTCAAATAGAACATGGTATAAAAAAAACAGTCCAGCAAAACCTGCCTTCCAAAAACCGTATGGCATTCCTTTCCTTCTGCGCCCTGCCGTGTGCCCGTACAGCGGTTTACGACCACATATGGGGTGTTTCTGTAAACTACAGAATCAGGGCCATAAATATTGAGTTTGGTTTGGCTGTTAACCCTTGCTTTGTAACCGGAAAAAAATTATTAAAATGGAAAATCTGCCAAAAAAGTGAAATTTTTAAATTGTATCTCTATTTTCCATTAATTCTTGTGGAACACCTAAAGGGTTAACAAAGTTTGTAAAATCAGTTTTGAATACCTTGAGGGGTGTAGTTTATAGAATGGGGTCATTTTTGGGTGGTTTCTATTATGTAAGCCTTGCAAAGTGACTTCAGACCTGAACTGGTCTTTAAAAATTGGGTTTTTTAAAATTTCTGAAAAATTTCAAGATTTGCTTCTAAACTTCTAAGCCTTGTAACATCCCCAAAAAATAAAATATCATTTCCAAAATGATCCAAACATGAAGTAGACATATGGGGAATGTAAAGTAATAATTATTTTTGGAGGTATTACTATGTATTATAGAAGTAGAGAAATTGAAACTTGGAAATTTGCAATTTTTTTACAAATTTTTGGTAAATTTGGTATTTTTTTATAAATAAAAATGAATTTTTTTTTACTTCATTTTACCAGTGTCATGAAGTAAAATATGTGACGAAAAAACAATCTCAGAATGGCCTGGATAAGTCAAAGCGTTTAAAAGTTATCAGCACTTAAAGTGACACTGGTCAAATTTGCAAAAAATGGCCTGGTCCTTAAGGTGAAATAGGGCTGAGTCCTTAAGGGGTTAAAGCACCACTGCTATTGAGAATTAGAGCTAGATTTTGCCCCTCGGGCATGTGATCATATGGCTCCCGTTCCCGCCAGGTTGGAAGTTATGATGGATCGTAAATACACGTTACCTCTACTGGCCGCAGCAGTGGAGATAGGAGACACAGAGCTAGAAACAAGACACTGTGAAAAAAATTGTATTCTGGAATAAATGCTGTCGGCAGTCAGTCCACAGTCTAGTATAAAATGCTCCCGTTGGAAGTTCACAGTCTATTGTAAATGCAGTCACCAGTTAGTTCACAGTCTAGTGTAAATGCAGTCACCAGTTAGTTCACAGTCTAGTGTAAACACTTCCATGTCAGTCCAAAATCTGGAGTAAATGCTGTCGGCAGTCAGTCCACAGTATAGTGTTAGTGATTACAGAGTCACTAATTGCCAGGATTCTGTGGGGGTAGGGCAGACACAAGGAGACAGGGCTGTGTGGGGGAGTAGGCAGTGGGGGAACAGCAAGTTGAAAGGTGAGAGGCAGTAGAGTGATTATTTGGCAGGGTCTCTTTGGGGATGGGCAACACATGATTTGGCAGTGTGATGCAAGAGTTTTATGGACACAAAGGATCAGAGCTCTGGGGAAGGGTATGTAAGGAACAGAAAGGGGCAGTGGAAGACACAACCTGTTAGTGGCTCTATGGGTGAAGAGGGGGAGGAGAAGACACCACTTGGTAGTAAAGGAGACAGTAGGCGGGCTGGGAGATAATGCGTGGCAGAAGATCTGTGGTTGAGTAGAGGGGCAATAAAAATAATTCCACTGAAGCTGCTGCCTGTACAGAACATGGCCAGAGAGCAGCTTCAGGAAATCTCTGACCTCCCTGCCACATTCACCATAGTCACTAATCTGTAAAGTCTTCCTACCACCTTGCAGAAGTCCCTATTTTTTTCCATGACGACATTCGCCGTATATGTACGGTGCATGTCATCTTCTTAAAGATGGCGCATAGGCACCGGGTGCCCACTGTTCAACCCCTCAGATGCCGTGGTCAATTGCGACCATGGCATCTGAGGCTGCCTTCCCTGTGAGCCGTGCCATGCGGCAATCAGGGGAGCCGTTCATTCCTTATTAAAGCCTCGGTCCCTCTGAAGGACCTGGAGCTATGACAACAATAGTTAATATGAAGACCTGCAGGTGGCAGGGCTCGATAGTAATATACAGCAACTCCCATAGGCTGCAGTAGTAATTCTTTACATTTTATAAGACAAATAATCTAACAATCGCTTGTGAAAGTCCCCTAAGGGGACTTATAATATGCGTAAAAACAAAAAATATAAAAATTCTAATCACTCTCCTTTCCTTATATTAAAAATAAAAAATAAATAATAAAAAATAAAGATCATGTAACGGTCACGTCCACACACACACAGGGGGAAAGCTAGTGACCACTGCGCTCCACCCTCACCCCTGGCCCTGCCTACTTGCCTCACGAGTCCTGATGACAGGGGACAACTGGACTACAGACCCTTACTTAGGATATGTGCAGGGAAGACAGACAAGACAAAATACGGAACTTGAACGGACCGGGTCAGAACCAAGAGAGCTACGCAGTACAAAGGGTTAAGCAAAGAATGGTCAGAAGCCGGGGTCAAATACCAGGAGAGTAGAGAAGTATCAGAGGAGTCCGCAAAGAGTAGTCAGGTGGGAGCCGAGGTCACAATACCAGGAGGGATGCGCAGTACAGGAGGAGCAGGCAAAGGATCGTCAGGGAACAGGATCAGGTGAGTATTCAGTAGTCCAACAAATAGCCAGGAACCTAGAAGGCAGACCTAGGAGCAGGGAGCCTCCCAGCTAGCAAAGCCGCCCTGGGAACGAGGCCAAACACAGATCCTCACTCCCGAAGCTAAGCAGCAGGTCTGCGGCTGATGGGAGACCGAATGCGTCTTTGGCGCCCCGTGACAGTACCCCCCCTTTTACGAGGGGCCACCGGACCCAAGACTTCAGGCAATGGCCTTTCAGGGAGTTCTAAATGAAATTTTCAAACAAGTCTAGGAGCATGAACCTCCCTGGCAGGTACCCAAGATCTCTCTTCGGGTCCATACCCCTTCCAGTGAATCAGGTACTGTAAGGAATTACGCACTCTCCTGACATCCTCTATTTTAGACACCACATACTCAACAGCATCCCATCACTAACAAGAACCGGCGGAGGCGAGGCTTTCAACGGTACAACAGGTTCAAAATACTTTTTAAGTAGCGATTTATGAAATACATTATGAATGTGGAACGACTCGGGCAGCTCCAACTTAAACGATACCGGATTAATCACCTCTGTGATCTTATACTGTCCAATAAAACGAGGAGCAAATTTTCTAGAAGCTACCTTGAGAGATAGATTCTTGGAGGACAACCATACTTTATCCCCAACCTGAAAGTTCACCCCCTTGGAACGTCTCCTATCGGCCTTGAGTTTTTGAGAACTTTGAGCCTTTTCTAGGTTTGATTGAAGCCGGGCCCAAATTGTGCACAGTTCGGAGGAGAGTTTATCCGCTTCAGGGTTATTAGAGGAGACGGACGACCCAGAATAAAAACGGGGATGAAAACCATGGTTACAAAAGAAAGGGGAGACCCCAGCAGAAGAATTGACACGGTTATTCAAAGCAAATTCAGCCAACGGAAGGAATTTGACCCATAATTGCTGGTCATCAGCAACATACAACCTCAAGAATTGTTCCACAGACTGATTAAGGCGTTCAGTCTGCCCATTACTCTCAGGATGGTAGGCGGAAGAAAAAGACAATGAAATTTTACATCTTTGACAGAAGGCCCTCCAGAATTTGGACACAAACTGCACACCCCTGTCAGAAACAATATTTTACGGGATGCCATGTAAACGAACAATCTCTCTCACAAAAATAGACGCCAGGGTTTTTGCATTCGGAAGTTTAGACAGGGGAATGAAATTAACCATCTTGCTAAACCTATCGACCACTACTCAGTCTTACCCTCCGCCAGCGGTAGGTCAGTTATAAAGTCCATCGAGATATGGGACCAGGGTCTACTGGGAATGGGTAGGGGTCGTAGGTTACCAGCAGGACGAGTCCTAGGTGTCTTAGACCTGGCACAAACCTCACAGGCTGACACGTAGGACTTGACATCCCTGGTCAGAGTGGGCCACCAATAAGATCTAGAAACCAGATCCTTAGTGCCCTCAAAACCCGTATGTCCACAAAAGGCAGAATCATGACACTCACCCAACAGTTGGAGACAAAATTGTACGGGAACAAACAACTTATCTGTTAGGGTGGATGCCAGTGCCAGATGTTGTTCAGCCTTAATGCGAGCCGAGATATCCTGGGTTAGAGCTGCTAAGAAGATGTTTGCTGGTAGGATGGATTCAGGCGGTGCCTCAGTGGGTTGAAAAGCATGGAAGCTCCGAGATAATGCGTCTGCCTTCACATTTTTACTTCCCGGCCTGAAAAAAATGGAGAAATCAAAACGGGTAAAAAACAGAGCCCATCGGGCTTGCCGGGGATTCAACCTCTTAGCAGACTCGAGAAACATTAGGTTTTTATGGTCAGTGACAACAGTTACCCGATGCCTTGCCCCCTCCAAAAAATGCCTCCACTCCTGAAATGCCCATTTAATAGCCAGCAGCTCCCTATTCCCTATGTCGTAGTTTCTCTCCGTGGGAGAGAATTTCCTGGAGAAGAAGGCACACGGTCTCAGGTAAGTGAGGCTAGCAGGACCTTGTGAAAGGACTGCTCCTGCGCCGTCCTCGGACGCATCCACCTCCACAATAAAGGGTCTCTCCTGATCAGGCTGGATCAGAATGGGAGCGCTACTAAATGCCTTTTTTAATGTTTCAAATGATGAAATGGCCTTGGTAGACCAATTCTCCAAATCCACCCTTTTCTTAGTAAGGTCGGTCAATGGTTTAGCAATTACAGAAAAATTCATGATAAATTTACGATAGTAATTAGCGAAACCCAAAAACCGTTGTAAGGCCTTTAAGGATGAAGGCCTTACCCATTCCTTAATTGCCAAAACATTACCAGGATCCATCTTAAAGGCGTGAGGAGTCAGAACATGCCCTAGAAACAGTATCTCCTGTACACCAAAGACACATTTCTCTCTTGCTTAGCGGATAGCTGATTCTCCCTCAACACCTCTAATACTTGTTTGACATGAGACACATGAGATTCGAAATCAAGAGATAATATCATAATGTCGTCAAGATAGACAATAATAAATTTACCTAAGAACTCCCTAAGAATATCGTTCATTAAGTTTTGGAACACAGCTGGGGCATTGCTGAGTCCAAAATGCATCACCTGATATTCAAAGTGTCCTATCGGAGTATTGAACGCTGTCTTCCATTCGTCTCCCTCCTTGATTCGGATTAGATTGTATGCTCCTTTCAGGTTAATCTTGGAAAACCAGGTTGCCCCTAGAACCTGGTTAAATAAATTTTGAATCAATGGGAGAGTATCTATTTTGGATAGTGATTTTATTTAATCTCCGGTAATCAATACAAGGCCTAAGACCACCATCCTTCTTCTTAACAAAGAAAAACCCTGCTCCAATAGGAGAGACTGAAGGTCTAATATGCCCTTTAGCAAGGCTCTCCTTAATATAATCTTCCATAGCCTTGCGTTCGGGCGTAGAAAGATTATAAATGCGCCCTTTAGGAAATTTGGCACCCTCTATTAGCTCTATGGCGCAATCATAAGGTCTATGGGGGGGGGGGGGGAGAACCTCTGGAGTAGGGGATGAGAATACATCAGAATATTCCTTAATAACTGAGGGTAATGTATTAGACCTTACTGAAACCCCAGCCTGGACCACGGATAAACATGAGTCACACTTTGATCCCCATTTCACCAACTCTTCTTTGGACCAATCTATTGTGGGGTTATGTAAACGGAGCCAAGGCAACCCTAGTACCACCTCAACCGGTAGGTTCTCCAGGACTAAAAGAGAACATCTCTCAGGGTGGCACACACCCACAGTTAGAGAAATTTCAGAGGTACATGACCTCACCGTACCACCAATCAGGGGAGTAGCATCAATAGCCATGACATGGATAGGTGTAGGTTAAGCAAATATTGGAATACCTAATTTACTAGCATATTCAAAGTCAATAAAGCTGGCCGCTTATTAACCCCCAGAGAAATTGTTATGGGTACCAAAAGCTTACATTTAGAAAAATCAGGGTGTACCTGGTCTTTAGGTTGTCTTGCCTTAGGAGATTTGTCAGAGAGGACCCTCTTAGGACACTTGTTGATCCAATGGCCAGGATCTCCACAGTAGAAGCACTCTCCGTGTCTGTGACGAAAATTACCCCAGGTCATGCCAACCTGCATGGGTTTCTCGGTGGAGACCTCAGTGTTGTCCCTGGAAAAGGCCTCTGGCTGGACCACCATCTGAGAACAGAACTGTCGTTCTTGATGTCTCTCTCTAACTCGTCGGTCAAGTCGGACAACTAGGGTCATCATCTCCTCTAAGGTCTCTGAAATTTGATAACTGACTAATAGATCTTTTAAATTTTCAGACAGACCAGACCTAAACTGACTCTTCAGGGCTAATTCATTCCATCCTGAGGGGACACAGCACCGTCTGAATTGGGTGCTATACTCCTCCGCAGGGAGATGGCCCTGAACCAGTGCCCTGAGAGCCGTCTTGGCTACCAGGGCCCTGTCTGGTTCGTCATAGAGGGTACCCAGGGCCTGAAAAAAAACCTCCACAGAAGTTAGACAACTGGCCCCAGGAGGTAACGAGAATGCCCAGTCCTGGGGATCACCCTGTAGTAGAGAAATGATAATACCCACGCGTTGGCTCTCGGGACCGGAGGACACGGGGCGCAAATGGAAGTAGCGTTTGCAACTCTCCTTAAAGGAGAGAAACCTCTTCCGGTCTCCAGAAAAGGGTTCTGGGAGCTTGATCTGGGGCTCAAAATGTGGACTGGAGGGCTGAGGAGCGGAAGAACCTTGCCCTAACTCAAAAGAACGGAGTTTCTCTCCTAGCTCCTGCACCATCTGTGTCAGGTTAGAGACATGGTCAGTCAGGGTCACAAGAGGATTCATGATACAGTGGTTATTGGGCCTGTTAATCTGTAACGGTCACGTACACACACACAGGGGGAAGGATAGTGACCACTGTGCTCCACCCTCACCCCTGGCCCTGCCTACTTGCCTCACGAGTCCTGATGACAGGGGACAAATGGACGACAGTCCCTTACTTAGGATATGTGCAGGGAAGACAGACAAGACAAAATACGGAACGTGAACGGACCGGGTCAGAACTAAGAGAGCTACGCAGTACAAAGGGTTAAGCAAAGAATAGTCAGGAGAAGCCGGGGTAAAATACCAGGAGAGTAGAGAAGTACCAGAGGAGTCCGCAAAAAGTAGTCAGGTCGGAGCCGAGCTCACAATACCAGGAGGGATGCACAGTACAGGAGGAGCATGCAAAGGATCGTCAGGGAACAGGATCAGGTGAGTATTCAGTAGTCCAACAAATAGCCAGGAACCTAGAATTAACAGGCAACCTGTGGCCAGCAGGCTGCCTGTATTTATAGTGGGTTTAGATGTGGGGAAACCAGCACTCACTCAAATGCACGCTGCACGGGAGAGGACGTCAATCCACAGTAATATGAACAAAGGATCCCAGCAGTCGCGTCTTTGTGAATCAAATGTCTTTTATTCCATAGACCAGGACCAGGTTTCGGCAATGTGCCTTCATCACCTGTTGATGAAGGCACATTGCCGAAACCTGGTCCTGGTCTATGGAATAAAAGACATTTGATTCACAAAGACGCGACTGCTGGGATCCTTTGTTCATATTGTATTTATAGTGGGGTCTGAGGGTCATGTGACGTGGCCAGCGTCACATGACCGACAGACAGACAAGTCGAGCACCGAGTGATCAGCTCGGCGCTCAAGGCAGACCTAGGAGCAGGGAGCCTTCCTCCTCGCTCCTGAAGCTAAGCAGCAGGTCTGCGGCTGATGGGAGACCGAGTGCACCTTTGGCACCCCATGACAGATCATTTGCACTAACACACCAAAATACCTATGCTTGTTAAATTATACGCATTTATTCCATATGGTGAATGGTGTAATGGGGAAAAAAAGGCAGAGAGAATATTTTTTTGTCGCTTTAGCTCCCTAAAATTTTTCATAATAAGGTATCAAAAGTCATTAGTGTTAAGCGAAGTTCTCTAAAATTCGATTCGGCTGCTTCCCTAAATTTTACAAAAAATTTGCTTTGTGATGAATTACTTCATCACGAAGCACATTTCTTTGTAGTAGTAGGTGCAATGACAGGGAACTGCGATTGCACCGCTCCCCATCATTGTACCCCTCAGATTCCGTGATAATTGCGGATCGCGGCATCTGGCTTTAATATTTAAGTCTATTATATATTTTAAAAAAAATCATGCTTACCTTATGCATTTGATCGCAAAGAGCCCGCTGCTGCCATCTTGATTGAAAATCCAGTGCGAAATCTCATGCGGCCTGTGAAAACGCATGGAATTTTGCGGGATCTTCAATCAAGATAGCGGCGGCGGGCTCTTCACGATCAAATGGATGAGGTCAGTATGATTTTTTTTTACCCCATTTCAGATAAAATCAATTAATTGCCACGAAGCACGAGGAAATTTGGTTTTGCGGCGAATCAAATTTTTCCTGAAATTCGGATTGAAGTCCACTTGATGCTCTTCAATTTGCACAACACTAAAAATCATACACACTCCAATAATTAAAACTACAGATTGTCCTGCAAAAAATTTGTCCTCACACTGCTCTGTAGATGGAAATATAAAAAAGTTTAAGGAGTCAAAATATGTCCTGTAGAATGACCAATGATGACAGGGGCAGCCACCTTTTTACTTCCCTCAGACTCCATTTCAGTGCATTGCCCACCATAGGATTGGTGGGAGATAATTGTGGCTGTTCCATCATTGGATGTCAGTTCAATCCGACTGCATAATGTAATTCTGATGACACAGATTTTCCACTTCAGCCAGACAGTGTGAAAGGCTCATTATACACAGCAGGGAGGCTAATGCAACCCACAGGGGATATAATTAGCGGGTCCTTTCCCATACATCATCTGCTGGCTTGTTAGTCAGACCAGAAGGCACTGCATAGTTGATTCAAGTTGCTGTGGAAGTCAGACCTCTACAGGAAAGACAGATATTAAACAATAGCTCATGCCCCTGACTGCCTCCCCAAAACAATGGACAAAAGAACAGTACACCTTGCGCAAATTAAGAACAATCTACCCTACAAGTGGTCAGGTGTTATCAGTGAGCATGATGTTGTCACCTATTGTATTACTAGAGTTGAGTGGACACCTGGATGTTCGGGTTCGGCCGAACTTCACAAAAAAGTTCAAGTTCGGCACCCGAACTTGACCCCGAACCCGAACCCCATTGAAGTCAATGGGGACCCGAACTTTTGAGCACTAAAATGGCTCTAAAAAAGTAATGTAAAGGGCTAGAGGGCTGCAAATGGCATCAAAATGTGGTTAAGAGCATGGCAAGTGCTCTGCAAACAAATGTGGATAGGGAAATGACTTAAAATAACATAAAATACATAAAAGAAAATAATAATAATCTGATCTAGGAGGACGAGGTCCATATGGAGTAGGTGGTTGAGGAGGCGGTGGATGTGGCGGTGTAGGTGGAAGCGGCGATTGAGGAGGAGGAGGTAGCCAACACTGTTTTTTGGTTTTAATATTTATTTATTTTTTAATTAGGGTACACCCCAAAACATTGGGAAATATAACCTGTGATAACCCCCTCCAGCAGTGCTAAACAAATGTTCAGACAATACTCTGGCTGCAGGGCAGGCCAGCACCTCCAAGGCGTAAAGGGACAGCTCAGGCCATGTGCCCAATTTGGAGACCCAGAAGTTGAAGGGGGCAGACCCATCAGTCAGGACGTGTAGGCGTGTGCACACTCCACCATGTCGCACGTCCCCGTGATGTCCACGATCCAATTGTATATCTGCTCTTTCAACTTTCAATGTTCTTTTCTGCGCCTACCATGTTGATCACGGTTAGCGGCGAATCAGGGTTCCACGCCGGATAGGGAGTGTGAGAAAGGGATACCACATCCAAGGGAGGTCAATGGCTGAAATGTGATCGAGCGGAAATGTGGGACAAGTTGTTAAAGCGGAAGGATTGAATGAAAGGATGTGGCGCGCGTCAATTAAAGACGAATTTTAGACATTTAAGTCCTAGTCACCTATGCAGAGCAGGGGTTTTTAATCGGCAAAAATGAGTTATTGTCACCCACCAATGGAACAGACAATTTTTTAAAATTTCGGGCCCTGTCAACTATGCAGAGCAGGGGTTTATTCATGGCAAAATTGTGTTCATGTCACCCGCCAATTGAACAGACGATTTTACAAAAATTAGGTCCCTGTCACCTACTGTATGCAGAGCAGAGTTTTGTATACGGCAAAATTGGTAAAATGTCACCTGACAATGTAACAGATGATTTTTCGAAATTTATGTCCCTGTTACCTATGCAGAGCAGGGGTTTATTCATGGCAAAAATGGTAAAATGTCACACAAGAATGTAACAGAAGCTTTTGCACCCTGCTCCCTCTTCTGCTGTGCTGGTTGCTCTGTGCGAAAACCGCTTCTTCCTCCGAACTACACAGGTCACTCGCATGACCTTTATTCCATGTGGGGTCAAGGACCTCATCGTCCTCCGCATCATCTTCCACCCAGTCTTCACCCCAATCCTCCTTGTCGGTCTGCACACTGCAGAAAGCCATAGCAGTAGGCACCTGTGTTTCGTCGTCATCCGAGACGTGCTGCGGTGGTCCTCCCATGTACTTATCCTGAAACATAAGTGGTTGGGCATTGGTGCACTCAATCTCTTCGACTTCTGGGGCAGGGCTATGTGGATAACCCTGGGAAATTCTGCCAGTAGAGTCATCAAAAAGCATAACAGACTGCTGCATGACTTGGGGCTCAGACTGCTTGGCTGATTTGCAAGGGGGTGAGGTAAAGGACTGATGGACATGGGCTGCAGGTGCCAACTCTGATCTTTTAGCAGGAGACTGGGTGGGGAGACAATGTAAAGGAACTAGAGGCACCCAATCTACTATTGCCTGTACTTGTTCTGGCCTCGCCATTCGTAGAGCTGCATTCCGCCTTACCAAATAACACTGAAGGTTCTGTCGCCTACTGGCACCTGAGGAAGGTGTTTCACTTGTGCGCGTAGCTGGCACATGTCGGCCACGACCTCTCCCTGCAACAGGAGCTTCACCAGCAGCACCACGACTGGGGCCAAGTCCCTTATTTGACGCTCTCCTCATTCTTTGCGTTCACCCACCAAACTAACAGATGATTTATGTCAGGCGACAATGTAACCGCCAATAGTCAACAATTAAGTTCACTGAGAGTAAGGATGTGGCGGTGTCATAAAGAGGAAACATTTCTTGAGGTCACACAACAGTGTGCCAGGCGAATTTTATACAATTACTTCACGGTCACAAAAAATGTTCATTTGTCAACCAACAATGTAACTGCACTATTGACTGGTTGTATTTGACTGTGACAAATGCAGCAAAGGCCCCAGATGTAGGGTCTTGCCCAAAATTAGTGTTTTTTTAAAAACCAGAATATAACAGCAGTATCTAACCCTTGTATTTGACTGTGACAAATTCAGCAAAGGCCCCAGATGTAGGGTCTTGCCCAAAATGGGTGTTTTTTAAAACCAGAATATAACAGCAGTATCTAACACTTGTATTTGACTGTGGCAAATGCAGCACAGGCCCCAGATGTAGGGTCTTGCAAAAAATGTGTGTTTTTTCTAAACAATATAACTGCAGTATTAAAACTTTGTATTTAACTGTCACAAATGCAACATACATCACGCTTGTATTGGACTGTCAGAAATGCCGCAAAGGCCGCAAATGTATTATCTTGTTTTTTAATACCAGAATATGACAGCACTATCTAACGCTTGTATTTGACTGTAACAAATGCAGCAAAGGCCCCAAATGTAGGGTCTTGCCCAAAATGGGTGTTTTTTTTAAAACCAAAATATAACAGCAGTATCTAACGCTAGTATTTGACTGTGACAAATACAGCAAAGGCCCCAGATGTAGGGTCTTGCAAAAAATTGGTGTTTTTTTAAAACCCATAATATAATTGCAGTATTTCAAGCTTGTAATTTACTATGACAAATGCAGCAAAGGCCACAGATGTAGGGTCTTGACCAAAATGAGTGTTTTTTTAAAACCAGAATATAACAGCAGTATCTAACGCTAGTATTTGACTGTGACAAATGCAGCAAAGGCCCCAGATGTAGGGTCTTGCAAAATATTGGTGTTTTTTTTAAACCCAGAATATAATTGCAGTATTGCAAGCTTGTATTTTACTGTGACAAATGTAGCAAAAGCCCCAGATGTAGGGCATTGTAAAAAATGGGTGTTTTTTTTTAAAACCCAGAATATAATTGCAGTATTTCAAGCTTGTATTTCACTGTGACAAAGGCAGCAAAGGCCCCAGATGTAGGGTCTTGCCCAAAATGTGTTTTTTTTAAGACAAGAATATAACAGCAGTATCTAACGCTAGTATTTGACTGTGAGAAATGCAGCAAAGGCCCATGATGTAGGGTCCTGCAAAAAAATATTTTTTTTTTAAACACAAAATATAATTGCAGTATTTCAAGCTTGTATTTCACTGTGACAAATGCAGTAAAGGCACCAGATGTAGGATATTGCAAAAAATTGGTGTTTTTTTAAAACCAAGAATATAACTGCAGTATTTAAACTTTGTATTTGACTGTTACAAATGCAACAAAGGCCACAAATGTATTATCTTGCCCAAAATGGGTGTTTTTTAATAACAGAATATAACAGCGGTATATCACACTTGTATTGGACTGTCAGAAATGCAGCAAAGGCCGCAAATTTATTATCGTGCCCAAAATGGGTGTTTTTTAAATACCAGAATATAACAGCAGTATCTAACGCTTGTATTGGACTGTCAGAAATGCAGCAAAGGCTGCAAATTTATTATCTTGCTCAAAATGGGTGTTTTTTTTAATACCAGAATATAACAGCACTATCTAACGCTTGCATTTCACTGTGACAAATGCAGCAAAGACCCTAGATGTAGGGTATTGCAAAAAATGGGTGTTGTTTTAAAACCAGAATATAACAGCAGTATCTAACGCTAGTATTTGACTGTGACAAATACAGCAAAGGCCCCAGATGTAGGGTCTTGCAAAAAAAGATTTTTTACACCCAGAATATAATTGCATCCATAAAACAAAATCGCTGTAGATCGCTGAGTTAACATGAACTTCTCATAACTGATTCTTTCTTATTCTCTCCCTCACAGAAGCAGCATCCTATCCCTACACTAATAAGAGTAGAGTGACGTGCAGCGCTACGTGACTCCAGCTTATATAGAGGCTGGGTCACATGCTGCACTGGCCAATCACAAATGTATTATCTTGCCCAAAATGGGTGTTTTTTCAATATCTGAATATAACAGCACTATCTATCATCACTTGTATTTGACTGTGACAAATGCAGCAAAGGCCCCAGATGTAGGGTCTTGGAAAAAATTTGGTGTTTTTTTAAACCCAGAATATAATTGCAGTATTTCAAGCTTGTATTTTACTGTGATAAATGCAGCAAAGGCCCCAGATGTAGGGTCTTGCAAAAAATTTGGTGTTTTTTTAAACCCAGAATATAATTGCAGTATTTCAAGCTTGTATTTCTCTGTGACAAATGCAGCAAATGCACCAGATGTAGGGTATTGCAATTTTTATTTTATTTTTTAAACCAAGAATATAACTGCAGTATTTAAACTTTGTATTTGACTGTCACAAATGCAACAAAAGCTACAAATGTATTATCTTGCCCAAAATGGGTGTTTTTTTTTAATACCAGAATATAACAGCAGTATATCACACTTGTACTGGACTGTAACAAATGCAGCAAAGGCCCCAGATGTAGGGCATTGCAAAAAATGGGTGTTTTCTTGAACCCAGAATATAATTGCAGTATTTCAAGCTTGTATTTCACTGTGACAAATGCAGCAAAGGTCCCAGATGTAGGGTCTTGCAAAAAATGGGTGTTTTTTTTAAACCCAGAATATAATTGCAGTATTTCAAGCTTGTATTTCACTGTGACAAATGCAGCAAAGGCCCCAGATGTAGGGTCTTGCCCAAAATGGGTGTTTTTTTTAAAAACCAGAATATAACAGCAGTATCTAACGCTAGTATTTGACTGTGACAAATACAGCAAAGGCCCCAGATGTAGGGTCTTGCAAAAAAAATTTTTTTACACCCAGAATATAATTGCATCCATAAAACAAAATCGCTGTAGATCGCTGAGTTAACATGCACTTCTCATAACTGATTCTTTCTTATTCTCTCCCTCACAGAAGCAGCATCCTATCCCTACACTAATAAGAGTAGAGTGACGTGCAGCGCTACGTGACTCCAGCTTATATAGAGGCTGGGTCACATGCTGCACTGGCCAATCACAGCCATGCCATTAGTAGGCAGGGCTGTGTTGGCTTCTATGGGCACAACAGTTAAACGCTTGTTGATTGGCTGCTCTGCAGCCTTTCAAAAAGCGCCATTAACTCGCCGAACACCGAACCCGAACCCAAACTTTTACAGAAAAGTTCGGGTCCAGGGTCCAAAAATCCTAAAGTCGGTACGAACCCAAACTTTACAGTTCGGGTTAGCTCAACCCTAATCATTACACAATATATTATACATTTTAAGCAAAAATAAAGATTACTAATTTCCCTTCTCATAGAGGGGCCACACAAGGAATATTGTAATATAACTAACTATATCATCTAAATATATCCCTAGAAGACACATACACATCCATTCACTCACATACATCACATTCATTCAGAAGTCCCTCATTATAGCTGCTGTCCTTTTCTCCTTGTAAGGATAGAAGGAATATGGGGAAATGCAGATCACATCCCCCTCCTTCTTTCTTCACTTTCTAGTATCATGGACTGTGGTCCTCAGTGCTGGCGTAATTACAGTATCAGCAGCAGGCATCATCACTATGTGATGCTGTCACCTACTGGACACAATAATTATATATTTTCTACAACAGTAGAGATAATTATTACAGTATACTGATGAAGTTAATGTGGACACCTCTCTTACCTCTGTGTCTCCAGCAATGGTAGGTACCCTTCAGCTGCCTCTTTTTCCTGTCTAGGGGCTGGTTACGCACTGCAGTTTGAGACCCCTTACTTCCTCCTTAGTGGTGGAGGCCCCTCTCTATAATCCAGACCTGTTGAAGATGTCTCTGGTATAATAAGGTGTTCTTTACATCTTGCAGTGTTTGGCTGCTTTAACAGTTTCTGGGGAAATCTCTAAGGAATTTGAAGTAATGGCTTTTAGACTTACTGAAAGTTTTTCACTTCTCTAGAGCACCTAGCTGCCCACCTAGGGCTTACACTTATGAGGCAGTAGATCACACTTCTCCATGTCTTATTTCATCTGTGTGATTTACACAGACAAGGTTGTGAAAATGTCTAAATTTCATTTGATCTGTGAATGGTGACTGTTTTGACAAAGAATTGAATGAAAAATTGCCTTCTTAGGTCCTTTGGGCATTTGTCCATTGCAGAAGTCTTTCAAGCACATCCTTTCCAATTTATTATTGAGAGATTAAGTTCTATGGCTAAAAAGCTGAAAAAATTGAACATTTAGATAATAACTGTTAATTGCAATACTTGTGCAATATTTTGTTTTCCAGATTTTGACAGTTACACAGAGCACATTATTAGATGTTATATAATATGCAGTATATGTTTTTTTAACTTATTTAACATTAACATTTTTACATGAATATGTATAATTCTGTCAGTAGTCATTAGAATGGGTAATATAACGTGTAAATACACAATTAACAAGGTACATTGAACCCCTTATGAACCCCTTATCCTTAACTATCTAAGCCTATCAGGATGATACCCTAAAAAGATGCAATAGGGTTCCCCTAAATAAAGAGCTCTAACTAATAAAAAGCTCAAAGAGCCTTTAAACAATACTTGGAGGGCTAGGAACAGAAGGGGAATATGGTGAGATATGATACGGGAGAATAGAAGGGGAAGGGAGGTGGGGTTGGTGAAGAAAAAAGAGAGAGAAAAAGAAGAACAAAAAAACACACTCATTATGAAATCATAATGGACCTATATTTTCCAACTTCTAAAAACAAATCCAGTAATGCCTAGAGGAATTTAGCATTAGCACCTTTAAATGAGGCGGTGAGGTCCTCCATTCTCGTGATCTTCTGTATCTTATTGAACCACAAAGAGGTGGATGGGGGTGTCATCTGTTTTCAGACTGGATGCAAGTTCTCACAGCGATAACCAGCTGGCGCACCACAGATCTCTAATACATGGACAGAGAGATCTGACTAAGATGTAGTAAGAAAAAGGCAGGCGTTCTAGGTATCACACAAGTACTGAACCTAGAAGTAAAACGCTAAACCTCTGACAAGAAGACAACTACCACATGACCATCCCAGAAAATATGAAGGATAGTTCCTTGATCCCCTCCACACCTCCAGCATAATGGAGAGATAGTCATAAGGAGTATATGTAACTGAATTTCAACAAATGTACTGATTCTTCTTGTACAGCTCCAGCCATTAGCGAGTCTTTAAAGTGGTTGTGCAGAATTTTACAGGTGATGGCCTATTCCCAGGATCAGCTTGGATCCAACACACTGCAACCTCACTGATGAGCTGGTTTAAACTTTCAGCGCTGGAGCTACAGAGCTTCATCCATTTTGTAGTGGCAGAGCAAATTTACTACAACACTGCTCCCGTTCACTTCAGTGGGAGCAGCTCAGTGGTAACCAGCATTGTTCACTACACAGTGGATGGAGCTGTGCAGTTCCAGTATCAGTGTCGGACCACTGCTGATAAAACATTGATGTCATATCCTGAGGAAATTGTAGAATCCTGGACAACACCTTCAAGGCAGTGTACTCGTGGTCTCTGCAAGGAAAATCGTGTCTATCTGTAGCAGAGGCAGTACACATGGAATCTCACAAAGCCAACCAGAACGCTTCTACAGTAGGTATTGTCAAGTAGTGATGAGCGGCAGGGGTCATATTCGAATTCGTGATATTTCGCGAATATTTTGTAGAATATTCGTCGAATATTCGCAAATTTGAAAATTCACGATTTTTTTTTTTACTCAAAAAATTGGAAAGGTAATGATTGTGTAATATGCGAATTTTCGGAATTTTAATTTTTGAATTCAAATTTTTTATTGAGAATTTTTCAACTTACAACTATTAGACAAAGAAGATTATAGCACTATATTAGCTAAATTGCTCTATATTCGATTTTTTTCCAATATTTTCTATATTGCTATAACATATATATATAGCAATATAGCGAATATTCAAAAAAACTAATATAGAGCAAAATTCGCAAACACTACTACTCCTAAAGTCAAGTATATTGCAGCCTTCTTATTGGCCCACAAGCTAGAAGCAGTGAGGGATGATGTGTACTGATAAAAAAAAAAAAAAATGAAAAAAAAAATAGAAAATAAATTCGAATATTCAAAATTATGAATATATAACTATATTCGAAATATTCGCGAATTTTCGAAGTACCTATATTCGCGATAAAAATTCGAAATTCGAATATTCGTGATCAACACTATTGTCAAGGATCAACTCTTAAATAGTCTTCTCTACAGAGGTTTGTCTATGCTTTTACTGATGGTTTCAAGGTTCTTCTAGGGTCAGACAGTGACTAAGTACAGTCGTGGCCAAAAGTTTTGAGAATCCGGAATGACACAAATATTAGTTTTCACAAAGTTTGCTGCTAAACTGCTTTTAGATCTTTGTTTCAGTTGTTTCTGTGATGCAGTGAAATATAATTACATGCACTTCATACGTTTCAAAGGCTTTTATTGACAATTACATGACATTTATGCAAAGAGTCAGAATTTGCAGTGTTGGCCCTTCTTTTTCAGGACCTCTGCAATTCGACTGGGCATGCTCTCAATCAACTTCTGGGCCAATTCCTGACTGATAGCAACCCATTCTTTCATAATCACTTCTTGGAGTTTGTCAGAATTAATGGGTTTTTGTTTGTCCACCCGCCTCTTGAGGATTGACCACAAGTTCTCAATGGGATTAAGATCTGGGGAGTTTCCAGGCCATGGACCCAAAATGTCAACGTTTTGGTCCCCGAGCCACTTAGTTATCACTTTTGCCTTATGGCACGGTGCTCCATCGTGCTGGAAAATGCATTGTTCTTCACCAAATTGTTGTTGGATTGTTGGAAGAAGTTGCTGTTGGAGGGTGTTTTGGTACCATTCTTTATTCATGGCTGTGTTTTTGGGCAAAATTGTGAGTGAGCCCACTCCCTTGGATGAGAAGCAACCCCACACATGAATGGTCTCAGGATGCTTTACTGTTGGCATGACACAGGACTGATGGTAGCGCTCACCTTTTCTTCTCCGGACAAGCCTTTTTCCAGATGCCCCAAACAATCGGAAAGAGGCTTCATCGGAGAATATGACTTTGCCCCAGTCCTCAGCAGTCCATTCACCATACTTTCTGCAGAAGATCAATCTGTCCCTGATGTTTTTTTTGGAGAGAAGTGGCTTCTTTGCTGCCCTTCTTAAAACCAGGCCATCTTCCAAAAGTCTTCGCCTCACTGTGCGCGCAGATGGGCTCACACCTGCTTGCTGCCATTCCTGAGCAAGCTCTGCACTGGTGGCACTCCTATCCCGCAGCTGAATCCTCTTTAGGAGACGATCCTGGCGCTTGCTGGACTTTCTTGGACACCCTGAAGCCTTCTTAACAAGAATTGAACCCCTTTCCTTGAAGTTCTTGATGATCCTATAAATTGTTGATTGAGGTGCAATCTTAGTAGCCACAATATCCTTGCCTGTGAAGTCATTTTTATGCAACGCAATGATGGCTGCACGCGTTTCTTTGCAGGTCACCATGGTTAACAATGGAAGAACAATGATTTCAAGCATCACCCTCCTTTTAACATGTCAAGTCTGCCATTTTAACCCAATCAGCCTGACATAATGATCTCCAGCCTTGTGCTCGTCAACATTCTCACCTGAGTTAACAAGACGATTACTGAAATGATCTCAGCAGGTCCTTTAATGACAGCAATGAAATGCAGTGGAAAGTTTGTTTTGGGATTAAGTTCATTTTCATGGCAAAGAAGGACTTTGCAATTCATCTGATCACTCTTCATAACATTCTGGAGTATATGCAAATTGCTATTATAAAAACTTAAGCAGCAACTTTTCCAATTTCCAATATTTATGTAATTCTCAAAACTTTTGGCCACGACTGTACAGTAGATGATACTAGAGAGAATGCCCAAATATTACTAACAAACATAGTGAATGATGGAACAGCCACACCAATCAATGTAAGACTTGACTGAGATGTTTAAAGGGCATCTGTCAACAGATTTGTACCTATGAAACTGGCTAACCTGTTGCATGTGCGCTTGGCAGCTGAAGGCATCTTTAGTTCACATGTTCACATTGATGAGAAAAATAAAGCTTTAATGTATGCAAATGAGCCTGCAGGTGCATTACTCCTAGAGGCTCAGCTCTCTATGCAACTGCCGTACCTTCTCCACTTTGATTGACTTTAGGAGAAGTCAGGGCCAGGTGTGATCACGTTGACACTGCCTGGCCCTGTCAATCAAAGTGCAGAGGGCTTGGCAGTTGCAGACAGAGCTGAGCCTCTAGGAGTAATGTCAATTTCCCATTGCTCCTACGGGCTCTTTTGCATATATTAAAACTTAATTGTTCTTAGCAATACGGACACGTATGAACATGGAACCAACACAGATATCTTGAGTTGCCTAGTGCACGTGCAACAGGTCAGCTAGTTTCATACAAATCTGCTAAACAGATGGCTTTTAACCCCTTCTACCCCAGGCCAGTTTTCGCTCTTCTGCCCAGGCCATTTTTTGCAAATCTGACATGTGTCACTTTATGTGGTAATAGCTTTGGAACACTTTTACTTATCTAAGTCATTCTGATATTGTTTTCTCGTAACACATTGTACTTTGTTACCGTTCCGTGCTTCCGTTCTGCACCATTCCGCATCTCCGGATTTGCAGACCCATTGAAGTGAATGGGTCTGCATCCGTGATGCAGAATGCCCACGGAACGGCACCCGTGTATTGCGGATCCGCAAATGCGGCCCGCAATACGGAAACGGGGTGCACACGTTCGTGTGCAAGAGGCCTTATTTGTGAAAGAATCCCAAATTTACCAAAAAATTGCAAAATTTTCAAATTTCTATTTCTCTACATTTTTAATAGATAGTGATACCTCATATAATAGTTATTACTTTACATTTACCATATGTCTACTTCATGTTTGGATCATTTTGAAAATGACATTTTATTTTTTGGTAACGTTAGAAGGCTTAGAAGTTTAGAAGGAAATCTTGAAATTTTTCACAAAATTTCCAAAACCCACTTTTTAAGGACCAGTTAAGGCCTGAAGTCACTTTGTGGGGCTTACATAATAGAAACCACCAAAAAAAAAAAAAAACATTTTAGAAACTACATCTCTTAGGGTATTCAAAACTGATTTTTACAAACTTTGTTAACCCTTTAGGCGTTCCACAAGAATTAATGGAAAATGGAGATGAAATTTCAGAATTTCACTTTTTTGGCAGATTTTACATTTTATAAAGAAAATTCCAGTAGCAAAGCAAGGGTTAACAGCCAAACAAAACTCAAGATTTATTACCCTGATTCTGCAGTTTACAGAAACACCCCACATGTGGTTGTAAAACTGCTGTATGGCCACACAGCAGGGCGCAAAAGGAAAGGAATGCCATATGGTTTTTGGAAGGCAGATTTAGCTGAACTGGTTTTTAGATACCATGTCCCATTTGAAGCCTCCCTGATGCATCCCTACAGTAGAAACTCAAAAAAGTGACCACATTGTGAAAACTACGGGATAAGGTGCCAGTCTTATTGGTACTATTTTCGGGTACATATGATTTTTAATTGCTCTATATTACGTTTTTTGTGAGGCACGGTAACCAAAAAATTTATGTTTTGGCACCGTTTTTATTTTTTATTTTTAACAACATTCATCTGACAGGTTAGATCATGTGCTATTTTTTATAGAGAAGGTTGTTATGTATGCAATGATATCAAATATGTCTACTTTCTATGTTTGTTTGTTTCAGTCTTAAATAATATAGCATTTTTGAAAACAAAATTATGTTTTTGTATCTCCATTATCTGAACATCCTATATATTATTTTTTTTTGTGCAGGGGCTCATTTTTTGAAGGAAGAGTTAACGTTTTTATTGGTACCATTTTTGGGTACATATGATTTTTTGATCATTCATTATTACACTTTATGGGGCAAGGTGACCAAAAAATTGGTTGTTTTAGCACAGTTTTTATTTATTTATTTATTTATTTTTACAGCGTTTACCTGAGGGATTAGGTCATGTGAATTTTTTATAGAGCAGATCGTTACAGATGTGGCAATACCTAATATATCTACTTTTTATTATTTATTACATTTTTACACAATAATAGCATTTTTGAAACCAAAATAATTATGTTTTAGTGTATCCATAGTCTGAGAGCCATAGCTTTTTTATTTTTTGACCGATTGTCTTAGGTAAGAACTCATTTTTTGCGGGATGAGGTGACATTTGATTGGTACTATTTTGGGTGGTATATGCCTTTTTGATCGCTTGGTGTTGCAATTTTTGTGATGTAAGGTGACAAAAATGTTTTTTTTTTACACATTTTTTTTTTTTTTACGATGTTTATCTGAGGGGTTAGGTCATGTGATATTTTTATATAGCAGGTTGTTAAGGACACGGCGATACCTAATATGTCTACTTTTTTTTATTTATTTCACTTTAATATAATAATAGCAGTTTTGATGCAAATAAAAATCATATTTTAGTGTCTCCATTGTCTGAGAGTGATAGCTTTTTCATTTTTTGACCGATTGTCTTAGTTAGGGTATCATTTTTTTGTGGGATGAGGTGACGGTTTGATTAGTACTATTTTGGGGGGCATACGCCTTTTTTATCGCTTGCTGTTGCAATTTTTGTGATGTAAGGTGACAAAAATGGCTTTTTTTTTTACACCTTTTTAAAAAAAAAGTTATGGTGTTTATCGGACAGGGTGTATCATGTGATATATTTATAGAGCCGGTCATTACGGATGCAGCGATACCTAATATGTGTTGGGTTTTTTTCTTTCTGTTTTTTATTATAAAATAAGGGGAAAGTGCATTTTTTTTCTTTTTTTACTTAACCTCTTAGTGACCACCAATACCGCTTTTTACTGATGTAAACCAAAGGGGTTTTAGACAGATAGCTGGTGTTTTTTTTTATAAATATAATTTTTTTATTTAAACATGATTACATACAACTTTCTGTATAGACATGATTAAACAAAAATGTGAATACAAGGACAAAAGACGACGTCGACTGAAGAAGCACACAGCGGATAGCACATCTGCAAATAATCCATATGCATATACATGATTAACTTAAGGTGCTAGTGCAACAGACATACAACATATATCCAAGATCATATATGTATAGCATATGTCTCTTTTGTCTTAAAGGTCATCAGTAAGTTTGCATTCAATTTACAATTTTTTAATATCGAAATTTAAACCCACTAACCCTATCCCTACCCAACCTTTCCCTATTCCACTGATGTCCCCGAACTCAAGAAACTCTAGTTCCAGCTTCGCCAGGTTTTGATCCTATTCTTCTTATTATTAAAGAACATGCCCTCATATATTTTGATTTTATCCATAGATTCTTTCCATTCTGCAAATTATGTTTTTTTTTATCCCCAATATTTTTTTATAACAACTGTAGCTAAGGCCATCCCTTTAAGCCACAGTGATTGTTCACCTTTGTATCTCGTGGTTTCTGGAAAGATGCTGAACACTGCGTGTTCAATACTAAGGGGGTAATCAAGAGATGTACAGCTCCGAATCTCCTCGAATATCTTAGACCAATATTCCTGGATATCCGAACATTCCCATAATAAGTTCAGATAGTCTGCCCTAACTGCTTGGCATTTGTAACATCTATCTTCCCTATCTTTATAGATCCTAGACAGAAATAATGGAGTGTAATATAAACGATGTATGATCTTAGTTAATATTAATCTGTGTGCTCGCTTAAACAGAGGATCTCTTTATGTTACCATATATAATGTTCCAAGGTAAGTTAGTACTACTGTGTAATTGTAGGATTTTACTAGTTTCACGACTTAAAGTCATGATTTTATTAAAGACATGGAGGCTTCGTATTGCATTCTCTTTCTTTACTGAAAACTATAGCAGCAAAACAGGACAGGAAGAGAAAACTAGTGACCTAGGCAACAGGCCACTCAGCCTGTTACAGACGGTATAATAACCTGCCACTCCTCACAATCCTCCTCTTTCTTTGTAATAATGCCATGCGAACAGGCCAACAATGAACTGGAACCGCGGGACTCCGAAATGAACACCCCACAGGAACTCAAACCAAATTAACTGGAACTTGAAGCACACCGGTGCAACCTCAGAACTGCAGGCCCATCAGCGCACGGATAGAGCGAACGAGAATCCGGACAGTCGGATCATTGAAATATCAACCTAAAGAGGAAGGAGAAGAAAATATGCAAAATCAATGCCGCCCTACTAAACATGGAAGAGAATATCCTGCGTAGCTGGAAAAAACATATGCAAATACAACAGAAGATACAATCAACCATTTCCCCTGAGATCCCATACTTCCCCAGGAGGAAGCATGGGTGGGAGTTGCAAACCGGGTGGGTCAATACTCGCCTCCGTGTCTTTAATCAAATCATGACTTTACGTCGTGAAACTAGTAAAATCCTACAATTTTATGGCAGACACGGAGGCTTCGTAAGTTCAAAGCTGCATGACCACAGTGGAGAAAACATGAGGTGACGGGCAAAATTAGAAATCCCGAAAGGTGGATTCGCGCAACCAGTCGGCCGCTTTCAAGATGTCTTGCAATCGTGCCCCCAAAACCATCATAGAAGTGGCCGATGCACTACGGGTGGAATGCGCGGTAAAGACGGAAGTGTCCACTCCAGCAAGCGACAGTACCCATTTGACCCAACGCGCCAAGGTGGCGCTAGACACCGGAGCAAAGGGAGGGCGATACGAGAGGAAAAGATTGGGAGAGGCAGAAGATTGGTAAACCGCCGTCCTTGCCTCATATTCGCGTAGGCAGGAAACCGGACACAAGGCTGGCCTACCCGGGAAACTCGGGTAAGAGACCGAACGAGACGCAGTCTTGGTGCACCTAGAGATCTCAAAGGTCACCCCTTCAGGAGTAAAAGACCTGGTGGAAAAATCCAAGGCCTGCACGTCGGAGACCTGTTTACAGGACACCAGACACAAAAGGGAAACCAACTTGGCCGACAGTGGGAGAGATCCGCGTTAGAGTGCCAGGAGGAAAAAAGAGACAGAATGCAGGAGACATCCCAGGTAGCCGCATACCTGGGCCTAGGAGGGCACGCAAGGCGAGAACCCTTAAGCAGACGGCACACCAAAGGGTGTTGCCCTGCAGGGCAGCCGTTGAAACCTTGGTGAGCCGAGGATATGGCTGATCTGTAAACATTGATGGTGCGATAAGCCCGACCCGCCTCAAATAAGGATGTCAAGAACTGGAGAATGGCCGTCACAGGGGCTGAAACGGGATCCAAGTCCCGTCCCACGCACCAACTAGCCCAAGCCTTCCATGCAGACCAATATGAGCGTCTAACCAAGCGTTAACCAAAAAGCGTCGAGTCGAGATCGGAAGTCCCTGGAAATCCCAGGGGTCCCCAAAATCCTCCAAGCTAACAGGGGTAATGAGCCCTCCAGTAGAAGGGGGTGACACTGATTGAGGGGTCCCGACAAGAGATCCGGAAGGGCCGGCAACAGCCTGGGGATATCCACTGTCAACTCCAGAAGCTGGGGAAACCACACCTGAGACCTCCAAAACGGGGTCAGTAGAACCAGTTCGCACCCTGGCGTATGACCTGAAGAAGAACTCTGGGAATGAGGGCAAACGGAGGGAACGCATAAAGCAGCGAGTTGGACCAGTCTTGGAGAAACGCATCCACAGCCTCTGCCGCGGGATCTGGGCGCCAGCTGTAAAAGCGCGGGAGTTGGGCGTTGAGCCGGGATGCAAAGAAGTCGATGGCAAAGGGACCCCAAAGAGAAGAAATAGCGGAGAATACCTCCACCTTCCAGTCGCTGCTGTCCGACCAGTGTCGAGAACTCCACTCCGCCTGGGTATTGTGAAGACCGGGGAGATAGTCTGCCTGGACGAGCAGATTCCTGGAAAAATAGTAATTCCAAAAATCCTTAGCCAAACGGGCCAGCAACACGGAACGAGGGCCGCCCATGTGGTTGACATAGCGTACAGTGAACACGTTGTCCATGCGAAGTCGTATGCAAGCATCCACGATTTCGTTCGTGAAACTCCGGATTGCAAAGGAGCCGGCCAGCAGTTCGAGGGCATTGATATGGAGACCTGACTCCTCCAACGACCACAGGCCTCCCGTGGATACCCCGTTGCAGTGGGCTCCCCAGCCGAGGAGGCTGGCATCAGAGTCCACCGTGAGATCCGGTTGGGACCTGAAGATGGCTCTGCCGTTCCAGGCCGACAGATTGTGGATCCACCACGTAAAATCGTCCCGTGTCTCCACATCCAGTGACACCACATCTGAATACGAGGCCCCCCTGCGAAGATGGACTATCTTCAGGTGCTGGAGAGCCCGATAATGAAGAGGGGCTGAATGGAGGACGAAAGGAGGCCGATAATGCGGCCAGGTGGTGCAATGACAGCTGACGGCGTGTCAACGCACGCCGTAACTCCTTGCGAATCGAGCGCACCTTTGCCAAGGGGAGACTGAGGGATTCCGCTTCTGAATCCACTAGAAAACCAAGGAACTCCATGCGCCTTGTCGGGGACAGACAGGATTTCTCCAGGTTGAGGAGGAAACCTAGTCGCGAAAGGAGGTCTATTGTCCATTGAAGAGGAGACAGCAGCGTCTCCCGTCTCTGGGCCATGAGGAGGATGTCATCCAGATAAATAATCAGACGGACACCCCGGCCCCTCAGCCAGGAAACCACTGGGCGCATCAACTTGGTTGATCACCGGTCACATCTAACCACCCTTTTTCTCTATTTGGAAAATGTTGCTCAAGACCCCCGGTGAAGGGGTGGGGGCTCCTTCTATGGCCCCTTTGAGGAACAGAGCAGAGAGTTCCTCTTCGACCAAGGCACGGTCGGACGATGATAATATCATTGGCTGGGGGGTGGGTATATGGTCTGGGGTGTCTACAAGCTCTATTTGGAAGCCCCTGAAAGTGGAGAGGACCCAACTGTCCGAGGTGATAGCTTGCCAGGCAGGGAAAAAATGACGGAGTCTGCCCCCTACAGATGTATTGGAAGAAACATGAGGAAATCGTAGGCTTACCATATGGACGTCTTGAGCCGGGAGTTCCACTGAAACCTCGGGAACGCCAGGGTCTTCCGCGGGCAGGGAAGAACGGGGATCGATGGCGCGCCTCCTGGAAGGGCGACCCCTGGAAACCCGTCGATTGGGTAAAGGAGCCTCGGCCCATGTTACGGGCTTGGTTGGTAGACCGGCCGGACAGACGGCCCCTGACACTGCCGGCCCTGGTAGAGACCCGGCCCTGAAAAACTCTCCTCATGGAGGACTGCGCCTTGTATAGGGCCGTGAAGGCCCCCACGAAGCGCCCTAACTCTTTGATAAAAGAGTCCCCAAACAGGAGGCCCTGGGCGTCTTCCATGAGGGCGAGGTTCGCCAGCTTTGGTTCAATTTTGAAGAGAATGGCTTTTCGCCGTTCAATAGAAAGGGAAGTGTTGACACTTCCAGCAATACAGATTGCTCTTTGCACCCAACCGCGGAGGTCCTCCGGGTCAACCTGCTTTTCTTCAGCTCTGGCGGATTCCGCCAGATCAAACAATTTTGCTAGTGAGCCAAAGATATCCAATAACTTATCTTGGCATGCCTTCAAAGCGGAATCAGATTCCTTTCGGGGATTCCATAATAGTTTAGCTAGGAATTGGGTCATTTTTGGATCCACAGTAGGGGTCTCACATACTTTATTAGGGACTAAGGGCCTAGGACATTCTGCTTTGAGCTTGTTACGGGCCGCTTTGCTAAGCGGGCGGTGGACCCAGGTCTCCAGGTATTTGGATACGTGGTCCGCTGGGAGCCATTCGGCGGACCTCGGATGGTGTAAGGCATCCGGGTCAAATAAAGGTTCCCCAAAGGGATCTGTGATCGTGCTGTCCGCGTTAGCGGGGGGATCGTTGGGGGCGCCCGAAGGGAGGACCTTAGGTGGTGCCGAAGTAGAAGGACCCGGGTCCTGCATCTCCATACCGTCATCTGAATCATGAACGGACTCATCCTCAGCCTCCTCACTTGACCCAATTTCTGAGTCGCTCTTGGGTTGTGCTCTGGCACATTTCCATTGCCGCGCCCGTTCTGCCTGGCGTTGAAAGGCTCTTTTGCGCGATTGAAACACTCTATCCTAGGGGTGAGATACTTCACCGGTCACATGGATTCTGGAGGCCTGAGCGTCATGATGGGGATAATCAACTGAGGGGAACTCAGAACGCACCGAGCGTGCACTATGCGCCGTGCCCTGGGCGCCAGAGGAGCGCGCCAGGAGAGCTTGTGAGAGAGTGTGGGAGATGGTAGCAGAAACGGATCCCATGGCCGTGGCAATGGCATCTGCCACTGACTTTTGAAAGGCCAAAGGGTCCTCTGGTATACGGTGGGAATGGGGGATAATTGGCACGGCAGTGCCTGTAAATTGGTCTGTTCCTGAGGGGAGTCGGTGTCCCCCGAGGGGTGAGATGGGGTGGCTGGGTTAGGCATGGTGGGGCAGGCCACAGCCACGATCAACAAACAAAAATGCGACCTGACCTGGCCAGTTGGTACTGGGGACTGCGGCACTGAAGGGGGGAAGAAAAACCCCCCAGGGAAAAGAAGGTGCTCTGCAGGGACCTGGATCTTTAGAGCTCGGCAGATGGGGCGCGGTGCGCGGTATTCGCAAGATGGCAGCCGAAGTCACGGGAGATTCCCAGCACACGGAGGACAAGGCGGGACGCGCTCGCCTCCGAGATCTCGCGAGATTTCCGGCGTCATGCCCGGAGAGGGAGAGAGAAGCCGGCAGGAAGCGCAATACAGGCGGGGGTAAGAGGAGCAGATGGGTAGGGAAAAAAAACAAGGGGTAAAAACATGGAAAAACTAGTGACAATATATATCAGCCCAAGAGCAAACCATATACTTATCTCCTCCTGTGAGCAGCAAAGAAAGAGGAGGATTGTGAGGAGTGGCTGTTATTATACCGGCTGTAACAGGGGGAGTGGCCTGTTGCCTAGGTCACTAGTTTTCTCTTCCTGTCCTGTTTTGCTGCTATAGTTTTCAGTAAAGAAAGAAAATGCAATACGAGCCTCCGTGTCTGCCATAAAATTCCCTTTCCCATTTGTTTTCACTCCCAAATTTATTCTCGTAAATTCTTTTTTCAATTTCTGATATATCGTGGAGATCGGATAATTCTTTTGTGACGAATAATATAAAAAATTAACAAGAGTATTTTTAGTGACTATTAGATACTCCATATTTTCCGTGTATTTCAGAGCATGGCTCAATTGTGCATATCGAAACCTATCAATAAAACCAAGTATTGTGTCTGGCAATATTTCTTCCAGTGATTTTAGCAACCTGTGTGAAACTATTTGTGATATATACAAGATTCCCCTCAATTCCCAATATTTAATATCAGGAATTTTGTTAAATTGTGGTAAGAATGTATTTCTCCATATAGGAGAAAAAGTAACAGCGTGTAACTCCCCTGCAATATACCTAGTATATTTCCAAGTTTTTTTAACATCTTACTAAATATACATCCATTTATTTCTTTCAGTTTAATATCCTTTTCTAAAATACAAAATATGTTTTCATGTGGACCATCATAGTTCTTAAATAGGTACTTAATGTAGCAGCTATTTCTGTTATTTATGCACCACCTTAATTGTGCAGCAATGTAGTACCCTTTAAGATATGGTAGGGAAAGTCCCCCCTCCTGCTCAGCTAGAGCCAGAGATCTTAATTTAATTATAACCCATTTCCGGCCCCATATTAGTTAATTAAGTAAGGAATCCAATAAGCCAAAAAAGGAGTCCTCTATCCATATAGGACATAAGACCAAAGCGTATAAAATTATGGGCAATAATATCATTTTAATCAGGGCAATACGATTAATATGGGATATCGGGAGTTTTAGCCATGTTCTTATTTTACTACTAACTTTTCCTATCATTGGGAGAATGTTTAACTTAGTATAGCTCTCCAAATTGGATCCGATTTGAATGCCAAGAAATGTTAAGGATTCTGTAGGTAATAAGGTGTGTACCCTATTACTAGGGTTGGGGGGGCCGGTCGATTCAAGGGTAATAATTAGGATTTTTCCCAATTGATTTTGTATCCAAATATTAAACCGAAGTCATCAATGGTTTTCATAAGTTTTGGAAGCCCAATGTATCCAGTTTTTAAGAATAGTAATACGTCATCTGCGTATAAACTGATTTTGTCTATATCTCCTTCTCCACCAAATCCAACAATTTCTTTGTCACTTCTGATTTTACAAGCCAACGGCTCCATAAATAATTGCAAAAAGTAATGGGGAAAGGGGGCATCCCTGAAGAGTCCCCCACGTCAGCTGAAACAATGGGGAGTGTTCCCCAGTAATGCGGATTTTCGATATTGGATTCTGATACATAATCTGAACCCATTTAATGAAGAAAGTACCCAGTTTCATTCGTTCCATTACTACCCAGATGAATGACCACTCCACCCTGTTGAACGCCTTTGCAGCGTCCAACGACAGGATGGAGCGGTCCCCCCCCAACCTGCATATTTAGGAACGTTCTACGTATATTAACTTGCATATTTCTTTTGGGTATAAATCCTGTTTGATTATGATGGATAAGCTTATGAATCAAAGTTTTAAATCTATTGGCGAATGATTTAGCGATAATTTTATAGTCAGTGTTTAGCAACGAAATGGGCCTACAGGGAGTGCAGAATTATAAGGCAAGTTGTATTTTTGAGGATTAATTTTATTATTAAACAACAACCATGTTCTCAATGAACCCAAAAAACTCATTAATATCAAAGCTGAATATTTTTGGAAGTAGTTTTTAGTTTGTTTTTAGTTTTAGCTATTTTAGGGGGATATCTGTGTGTGCAGGTGACTATTACTGTGCATAATTATTAGGCAACTTAACAAAAAACAAATATATACCCATTTCAATTATTTATTTTTACCAGTGAAACCAATATAGCATCTCAACATTCACAAATATACATTTCTGACATTCAAAAACAAAACAAAAACAAATCAGTGACCAATATAGCCACCTTTCTTTGCAAGGACACTCAAAAGCCTGCCATCCATGGATTCTGTCAGTGTTTTGATCTGTTCACCATCAACATTGCGTGCAGCAGCAACCACAGCCTCCCAGACACTGTTCAGAGAGGTGTACTGTTTTCCCTCCTTGTAAATATCACATTTGATGATGGACCACAGGTTCTCAATGGGGTTCAGATCAGGTGAACAAGGAGGCCATGTCATTTAGATTTTGTTCTTTTATACCCTTTCTTGCCAGCCATGCTGTGGAGTACTTGGACGCATGTGATGGAGCATTGTCCTGCATGAAAATCATGTTTTTCTTGAAGGATGCAGACTTCTTCCTGTACCACTGCTTGAAGAAGGTGTCTTCCAGAAACTGGCAGTAGGACTGGGAGTTGAGCTTGACTCCATCCTCAACCCGAAAAGGCCCCACAAGCTCATCTTTGATGATACCAGCCCAGACCAGTACTCCACCTCCACCTTGCTGGCGTCTGAGTCGGACTGGAGCTCTCTGCCCTTTACCAATCCAGCCACAGGCCCATCCATATGGCCCATCAAGACTCACTCTCATTTCATCAGTCCATAAAACCTTAGAAAATCAGTCTTGAGATATTTCTTGGTCCAGTCTTGACGTTTCAGCTTGTGTGTCTTGTTCAGTGGTGGTCGTCTTTCAGCCTTTCTTACCTTGGCCATGTCTCTGAGTATTGCACACCTTGTGCTTTTGAGCACTCCAGTGATGTTCCAGCTCTGAAATATGGCCAAACTGGTGGCAAGTGGCATCTTGGCAGCTGCACGCTTGACTTTTCTCAGTTCATGGGCAGTTATTTTGCGCCTTGGTTTTTCCACACGCTTCTTGCGACCCTGTTGACTATTTTGAATGAAACGCTTGATTGTTCGATGATCACGCTTCAGAAGCTTTGCAATTTTAAGAGTGCTGCATCCCTCTGCAAGATATCTCACTATTTTTGACTTTTCTGTGCCTGTCAAGTCCTTCTTTTGACCCATTTTGCCAAAGTAAAGGAAGTTGCCTAATAATTATGCACACCTAATATAGGGTGTTGATGTCATTAGACCACACCCCTTCTCATTACAGAGATGCACATCACCTAATATGCTTAATTGGTAGTAGGCTTTCGAGCCTATACAGCTTGGAGTAAGACAACATGCATAAAGAGGATGATGTGGTCAAAATACTCATTTGCCTAATAATTCTGCACGCAGTGTATATGATGTTATAAGATTGAGGTTTTTATCATTTTTCGGTATTAGAGTTATTATAGCTTCCATAAAGTAGGGGCGAAGAGATCCAGACCTATAGGATACATTTATTACTAGTAGACAAGGAAGTAACACATCCCCATGTTTCCTATACATTTCAAAAGGGAAAACATCAGCTCCTGGGGTTTTGTTACCATTAATGGTTACCAATGTAAGTTTTACCTCATTTAACTCAATGTGTCTATTTAACCACTCAATGTCTTGTCCGTCAAGTTCAGGAATAATAGTGTTGTGCTGTATCATCCTGCTGCTCAATTTCAGACCTATATAAAGTAGAAAAGTAACAAAAAAAATTCATGTAGAATAGTTTCGGAGTCGTTTGATATAACCTCTTTACTTTTTTTTTGTAAGAAATTTTTATTCAGGAAGAATAAGGACATAACCAAATGTACAGTAACATCAATTAGATTAGCATGACAAAAATAAGTGTTCATACAAAGTCAGTATCATAATGTCATACATACATCTATGAATTAGAATCTATCCAGTTCTCCCACCGACATTCTTATTCCTTCCCATTTTCTATTTTCTAACCCAACATCTCCCCCCCAATAACAAACTGGAACCTCGACTCACCGACTGGTAATTCCCAATTAATATCTATTGCCACTTGAATGCAACCCGAAAACTCCTTTCTCATGTGAACCATTCCAGATTGAACTCTCCAGTTCGGAATTTAAGGTAACCCCGCTATTCTGTCGCCAAATTTCCCAAAGTTCCCCTTAATTGTTCCTCCAAGTACCATTTGGTATCCCTGAAAGGTTTCATCAATTCTGACCCTTCCTCTGGAGTCAAAACATGAACTATAAACTTCCTCCACTTATGAAAGAAACTCTTGGTATTCCTTTCCTTATTCTTTTCTGTGTCTAACCTATCCATGTAGAGAATGTGTTTCATCGTACCTATAGCTTCCTGCAATGTAGGAATGGTGGGGTAAATCCAATGTCTGAGTATCGTTTTCTTCACTGCTAATAAGAATAAATGGATACCTTTCACCGGTGTAGACTGAGTAATCTCACCTTTTTGGTCAAAAGGTATATAATGAAATATGCAGTGTAGCGGTGTTAAGTGCATTGCAACATCCCATATTCATTTTATATATTCAATGGTTCCCTCCCATAATGACTTCAGATTGGGGCAGTTCCAAAGACCATGCAGCAGGTTAGCTTTGTGCTGATTACATTTTGGGCAGCTCCGAAGATAGTGTGCAGGGGGATCCCTATATGACAGGTCGAAAGCGTATGTCGCCTTGTGCAGTATCCTAAAATGCATTTCTCTCCACGTCTCGCTACTAATTGCTGGTCTCACCCGCTCCATCCCCTCTCTTAATCTAGCTGTCAGCGATTCCTCCCCTAGTTCCACTTCCCACCACTTGAACATAGATTCTGCTAAAGGGGTCGATTGAACACCTTGGATCTTCCTATATGAGTCGGATAGGGAGGACTGTGGAGATCCCACCAAGGCCTCCAACCAGGACAATCTCTCCGGCTCTCCTAGTGTCATGGCTTGTGCCAAACAATAGGATTTTATTTGACAGTACGGGAGAAAATGAGAGGCGGGTAACCCATATTTGGCCTGAGTTTCAGGCCATGACAGGAGTTCAGTCCCCGTCGACTAAAGTAGGTGTTTCACAAAGGTGATTCCTTTATTCTTCCAAAGAGCAAACATCTGGGAATGTCTGCCCTCTGGAAAAGCAGGTAGTAACCATAGAGGCATATGTGGTGTAATATACATCGGTAACTTGTATAATTTCCGGATTCCCCTCCACGCCGCCATAGTGTCCCTAATCAGGGTATAATGCTTAATAGTCGGGGGGGCGTCCCGCAATCTAGTATGCATAATCGCCACCAGGTCCCAAGGGGTCACCAGTTTCTTCTCTAGTGGGGTGGTTGAAAAATGTGATGTTCCTTTGATCCAGTCCCTCACATGCCTAAATAGGGAGGCTAAATTATATCTCCTTACGCTTGGCCTTTGTAGCCCACCTTCCCACTTTGTCAAGCAAAGTTTATCATAGGCTTATTAATTTTATTAACTCCTTTCTGATTTTGAATCAGCATTGCAAGTAATCTTCCTGACTTCCCGGATTCGCTGAATTTTCTTTGCCTTGAAAAGAAGATTTTATGTTGTGCTTTATTATAGAGATATTTTTTATATTCCTCCCTTGCATTTCCTAATGCTGCTTGAGTATAAATGTTATTTATTTGGAAAATTTCAATTTCCTTTTGTCTAACATTGTGTTCCAGCTGTTTCTGTATATCAAAAAAGCTTTTCTTTTTCTGCCTAACTTTGCTACTATAAAGGCCACGTAAAAAGGCCTTTAGTGAGTCCCATACCATATGGATATGAGCTGTATTGACATTGCTAGCCCAAAAGTATTGAATTTCAGCATTAATTAACTCTGTTTCTTCTACTACTGAAAGCCAATGAGGGTTTAGTTTAAATTGTCTATGTCCCCCTACCACACCCAGCCCTTTGATCACCACCAAAACAGGAGAGTGATCCAAAATACTATGTACCTCGTATATTATTTTCTTAATTGCACCGATAAGCTCGGCATTGGCAAGAGCGAGGTCAATTCTAGACATGGATCTGTAGGCTTTACTAAAACATGAAAACATTTTCTTATTTCCATACAAGTAACGCCAGATATCCGTCAGAGCCTTTTCTTGGCATATTCTAAGCAGCAGAGTACTGGTCTTTGAGTAGTGTTTATAATCTATAAAGATAGATTCCCTATCCTTTTCCATATCCATGACTGATAATTGAAATCGCCCATTACCAGCACCGGGCAATCACGTCTGATGAATTCCATTAATTTACCCATCACACATGCTGAGAAGGGGAAGGGGGGACATAGACAAAGGCCAAAATAATCCTCTGACCATTCAATCTACCCTGCAGAAAGATAAATTGCCCTTCACCATCGATCAATTCATCAATTGGGTTATGATCGATTTGATTATGAACATAGACACTTATTCCACGGGCGTAAGTGGTAAAACAGGAGTGATATTCATAACATGCCCACCTTTTTTCCCCCATATTTTTATATAGCTGGTTGTTACGGACGTGACGATACCTAATATGTTTTTTAAAAAATTTGGGGTGATTTTCTTAAGTAGGAGCTCATTTTTTGTGGGATGAGGTGACGGTTTTATTGATACAATTTTGTAGGACATACGACTTTTTGATCACTTGGTGTTGCACTTTTTGTGGTGTAAGGTGACAAAAATGGCTTTTTTTGCACCTTTTTTAAAAAAAATTATGGCATTTAACGGACAGGGTGGATCATGGGATATATTTATAGAGACGGTCATTCTTTTTTTACTTAACCCCTTAGTGACCACCAATACGCCTTTTTACTGACGTAAACAAATGGGTTTTTAGACAGATAGCTGGTGTTAATCAATGATTATATGTACCCAAAAAGGTGCATTCAAATCTATAACTTGTCCGGCAATTTTTTTTTATAAATTTTATTAAAAACACTTTTCTTTAACTTTTTTTTCTTAAATTTATTTCTGACATTCACTTTTGGGGGCGTGATCCCCTCTGCAATGCATTACAATACATTTGTATTGTAATGCATTGCCTGATCGTGTACTACAGTGAGTACACGAACAGGCTGGATCTCCTCGGCACCCATAGAAGGCAGGTCCCGATGCCGTGCAAGACATTGGGCAGCCTCTGCACAGCTTCGGGCTGCCTTCAGACACATCAGCAGCAGCGTGGGGACTCGATGCGCTCCCTCACCCGACACAAGCCCCTCCTATGTCGCGGTCAGCGCGGACCGCGGCATAGAAGGGGTTAATCCACCGGCATCAGCTTTTACAGCGATGCCGGCGGATACAGCAGGGGCACAGCTAACAGGGACTGCCGGGCCCCTGCAGTGATCAGGCACTCACCGCTCTGGTGCCTACCCGATCACCATGACATACTATTACGTCAAATTGCGGGAACGCAGTGGCTTCCATGACGTAATAGTACGTCATGTGTCAGGATGGGGTTAAAGGGCCCTTTACACGGGAGCCATTCTCTCACAAAGGGTTAATTGTTTTTCTAGCTGTGTGCATCCTTCTTTGACTTTCACTTTGTGACAGTAATCTAATAACCCTTATCTCTAAACTATTAAGAGGTCATAAACACTTATTTATGCCACATTCTTATCAGTAAGATAAGGATTGAGCTTTGATAAGTGTTTATAATGTCAGAGGTATATAAAAAAGGGGGCTCGTCTGCACTGGGTCCGTGCAGCGAGCGGATGGACACAAGGCGCAAATCACAACCCAAGCTTGGGTTGTAATTTGTGCCTTGTGTCCGTACGCGCGCTGCACAGACCCAGTGCAGATGAGCCCCCTTTTTTATATACCCCAACACGTACCAAAGTGGCGGCTTGGCCCCCGCCCATGGTCGATTTGGACCCCACCCGGCAGCACCAACCCAGACAGCCTCAATTCTTCTAACCTGCCTCCACCAGAGTTGCACTGTACTCAGTGCAACCAAACGAGGTGAGTAACACTCACTCATCCTGGTTAGGAGTAAGTGGTATGATCTTGTTCACCGTCACCTATGAGCGCCTTCTCTTTTCTTGTGGCCATCTAATTGCTATAATGTCAGAGAGCAGGGATAAGGAGTCCGTCTGCTCCCCAGATGCCAGAAAAGACAAAAAATCCACAGGCAGCTAGTAGAGCCTGTCAGCTATGTACACAAAAGAGGATTCCATATTTTTAGCTCAAAGTAAGTACAATGCAATAATAAAACAAATTGCCCCAAAGGTGTACATAGCCTTTAAATTATGTCACATCAATCAGCTGTTGGCTCCCCTCACATTCACCCGGAACACATTGATAATGTGGACCATGCGCCAAACATGGCAGGAACTTTTAATCCTCACACAGTGATTGTGTCCCATTTCTACCCCAACACAGTCATTGTGTCCTTTTTGTGCCCCCACACAGTGGTTGTGCCCCTGCAAAATGGTAATGCCTCTTGTGTACCCCCTCACTGGTTGTGCCACCTATACACCCCGACAGAGTGGTTATGTCACCCTTGCACCCCCAAACAATGGTTATACCGCTTTTGCACCCTCACACTGTGGTTATGCCTCCTTTGCACCGCTACACTGTGGTTATGCTTGCTTTACACCCTCACACTATGGTTATGTCCCTTTTTGGCCCTACCTTTTGGCTATGCCCATTTGTGCACCCACACTGTGGTTTTGCTTCCTTTGCTCCCTCACACAATGGTTGCATCTGCTATGCCCTCACATAGAATGGTAGTCATCCCTCTTTTTCCCCACACAGTGATTGCACTCCCCTTGCATCCCCACCAATGGTTATGTCCCTTTCATACAGTGGTAAAGCCACCTTTTTACCCCCACACAATATTTCTGCCTTCTTTATCCTCCACATAGTGGTTATGCCCCCTTTGTGCTTCACAAACAATGGTTATGTGTTACAACCCTACACTGTGGTTGTGCCTCCTTTGCATCCTCACACAGTGGATGTTCTCCCCTTTGCACCCCGAGACATTGGTTATGCCCCCTTTGTACCCCCACAGTGATTGTGACCTTTTTGTGCCTCTACACAGTGGTTGTGGTTGGTTTGCACCCTCACAAAGTGACTTTGCGCCCTATAAGCCTCCAAACAATGGTTGCCCCTCCTTTGTACGCGCACACAGGGATTGTGTCCCTTTTTGAACCCACACAGTTGATATGCCTCCATTGCGCTTCTACACAGTGGTTGTGCCCTCTTTGCGACCAAATGCAGTGTTTTTTTTTGTGCCCCAACACAGTGGTTGTGTCCTGTTTAGGTCCCAACATTGTGGTTATGCCCCCTTTCCACACAATGGTTCTATCCCCCCCTTTGAACCTCTACACAGTGATTATGTCCTATTTGTGGCCCTTCAGATTTGATGTGACCCCTTTGTGCTCCAACACAGTGGTTGAGTCACCTATGTTACCCTACATAGTGTTTGTTCCCCCTAGTCCCCATCATAAAGGTTATGCCCCATTTGTGCCCTTACACGGTGGTTATGCTCCTGTTATGCCCCCACACTATGTCTATGCCCCTGTGCCTCCTACACTCTGGTTGTGCCCCCTTGGCACCATCATACAGTGGCTTTGCTCCTTTACACCCCCACTGACTAGTTGTGTCCATTTTGCACCCCACACAGTGGTTGTGCCCTCTTTACACCCCACAGACAGTGGTTATGGTTGCTTTGCACCCTCACTCAGTGATTGTGTGTCCTTTAAGCCTCTACACAATGATTATGTCTCCTTTGCATCCCCAGTGGTTGTGCCCCTTTTTTCCCCCCCACATTGGTTGTGCCCCCTGTTTGCCTCCACACCTGGTTGTTCCCCCTTTACGACACCACTCAGTGGACAGGCTAGATGTGAATTCTAGAGTTATGTAGGTGTGATAGTATCTTCTTGATTCATGATGATTTACAGTGTTACTGTATAATATGTATATCTAGCATATGCGGAATTTGTTCTAATGTGTTTATCTGCTATAGACAGTTTCTAGTAAAACAACCATATGTCATGTACAGTTATCTCTTATGGTCCTTTTGACTTTACATTAGAGTTTTGCCTTGGTGAAAGGGTTTATTGTTTATGTTACTTTATCCCTCAAATTAGTTGCTACAGCATGTACCACGACCATATTATCACACCTCTGTCTGTTTACATGTGACACGTTTACAGTATGATAAAGGAATGTGACCTATGCTCCTGTCAAGCTGACAGAAAGAATCACAAGACAGGTAATTATTATTTATATTAATTACTGATGACATGCAGGTTAGTTGTAGAGGTGTGATAATATCTTCTTGATTCATGATGATTTACCTTTTGTGGAAAATATGTATACAGTGATGTCTCAGGATACAATATTTACAACATATAATGATCTTTTCTGACCCACCGTAAGTTGAAACCATACTGTCACGGCTGTGTCACGGTTTTGGTGTTGTTTGCCGTGACATGTTTGCCTGGGGCAACGTTTAGTTGTCAGCATGTGTGTACTTTTCTCCTTTAGGTTTGTTTCCCTTCTCTGTCTGCTGTGTGTGGGGGGTTAAGGTGTGGATCTAGGTGTGTTCTGGGTGTGGCCTCATGGCTCTACTTTTTTTGGTACTGTGAGCATGAGGTCAGCGGTATTCCAGCCTTAGTTTGTGCTGGAGCCTTGCTCCTGTCCTGGATATTCCATATGTCCTGTGTGAGGGCCACCTAGTTTACATCAATGTCTCTCCAATGTCTTCCCGTTGTTGTTATTTCCTCTACCCTTCCTTACATGTCTCTTTGTATGGTGTGGGTTTTGTTTGGGGTATTGTTGTATGTCTAGTTGTTGTTATCCGTCTGGTCTGTTGGTGTTTGTAGTCCAGCATGTTTGCTAGACATTTTGCCTGTCTGTCTGTGCCTCCGGTGAGAGTGCTTCTGAGTTCCCCAGAGGGGGAACCACAACTCAGTGAGCAGTACTGCCTGGTGCCATCATGCATCCTGTCCACATGGGGGTCCAGGCAGTTTCTAGTGTGTTGCTGCGGCAGGTAAGTGCTAGTTGTTCTGGGTTCTTACATGCCGAACAAGTTGCTTTTCTCTGGCTTCTCCTTTCCTTGCAGCTAGGCCAGTGAGAGACTTCTGGTTCATCCTTTCTGTGGTAGAACTGGTCGTCTCTGGTCCTGACTCTATTCCAGGGATCTTTAGGGTTAGTAGGGCCCGATGTTCCTGTGTATGAGCTCTCCTACCATCCGGGTTTGCTCATGCGGTTAGGAGTCAAGGCGATGTTTAGGGATGCATTAGGAGGTTCCCTGCTCCCTTCCCCCAGTGTCCTGGCCTAGTTTCTATTCCTGTTTTCCCACGATGTTTGGTGGGGAGTTTCACCCACTCCCCACCGTGACACATACTCGACATACAATGCCTCAGACTCATGTCCAACCAATCAAGGTCACTTCTCTAGTAAAATAGCTGTATTAGCAGCTATTCCTGACTGTTATATATATATATATAGAACCCAAAAATATATATATATATATATATCCAAAAAAAATATATATATATCCCAAAAATGAGGCAGCACTCCAATATACATAGTGAAAAAAGTGGACCCTTTTTTCACTATATCTATTGTAGTGCTGCCTCATTTTTGGGATATATATCATCTTCATTAACTGCTGAGCCTGTGGTTTGGAGGATCTTGCACCCGTGGTCTACTGGACTAGTGCTGTTGTTGAATTTTTTGTTTGGACACACCTTCTCATTCAAAGAGTTTTCTTTATTTTCATGACTATGAAGGCATCAAAACTATGAATTAACACATGTGGAATTATATACATAACAAACAAGTGTGAAACAACTGAAAATATGTCATATTCTAGGTTCTTCAAAGTAGCCACCTTTTGCTTTGATTACTGCTTTGCACACTCTTGGCATTCTCTTGATGAGCTTCAAGAGGTAGTCCCCTGAAATGGTCTTCCAACAGTCTTGAAGGAGTTCCCAGAGATGCTTAGCACTTGTTGGCCCTTTTGCCTTCACTCTGCGGTCCAGCTCCCCCCCAAACCATCTCGATTGGGTTCAGGTTCGGTGACTGTGGAGGCCAGGTCATCTGGCGAAGCACCCCATCACTCTCCTTCATGGTCAAATAACCCTCACTTTCAAAGTTTTCCCAATTTTTCGGCTGACTGACTGACCTTCATTTCTTAAAGTAATGATGGCCACTCGTTTTTCTTTACTTAGAATTTGTATATTGCCAGAAAAAAAGCAGCTAACAGTCTATTCAGTAGGACTATCAGCTGTGTATCCACCTGACTTCTCCTCAACGCAACTGATGGTCCCAACCCCATTTATAAGGCAAGAAATCCCACTTATTAAAGCTGACAGGGCACACCTGTGAAGTGAAAACCATTTCAGGGGACTACCTCTTGAAGCTCATTAAGAGAATGCCAAGAGTGTGCAAAGCAGTAATCAAAGCAAAAGGTGGCTACTTTGAAGAACCTAGAATATGACATATTTTCAGTTGTTTCACACTTGTTTGTTATGTATATAATTCCACATAATTCATAGTTTTGATGCCTTCATAGTCATGAAAATAAAGAAAACTCTTTGAATGAGAAGGTGTGTCCAAACTTTTGGTCTGTACTGTATATATATATATATATATATCCTAGGTAAAAACGAAGGCAGCACTCCAGAAGATCATGGAAAACCGGGTGATTTATTAACCCATGGGATAACAACGTTTCAGCTCTCTCTATGGAGCCTTTATCAAGCCATGGCTTGATAAAGGCTCCATAGAGAGAGCTGAAACGTTGTTATCACATGAGTTAATAAATCACCTGGTTTTTTATGATCTTCTGGAGTGCTGCCTTCCTTTTTACCTAGGATAACTAATAGGACCTTTGTCGTCGGTCTTTTGGAGGATTTTTTTGCACCCATATTTGCCGTTTGTGTGCTGCTCTTTACTTTTTCTGTTTTATATACACTGCTCAAAAAAATAAAGGGAACACTTAAACAACACAATGTAACTCCAAGTCAATCACACTTCTGTGAAATCAAACTGTCCACTTAGGAAGCAACACTGAGTGACAATCAATTTCACATGCTGTTGTGCAAATGGGATAGACAACAGGTGGATATTATAGGCAATTAGCTAGACACCCCCAATAAAGGAGTGGTTCTGCAGGTGGTGACCACAGACCATTTCCTATGCTTCCTGGCTGATGTTTTGGTCACTTTTGAATGCTGGCGGTGCTTTCACTCTAGTGGTAGCATGAGACGGAGTCTACAACCCACACAAGTGGCTCAGGTAGTGCAGCTTATCCAGGATGGCACATCAATGCGAGCTGTGGCAAGAAGGTTTGCTGTGTCTGTCAGCGTAGTGTCCAGAGCATGGAGGCGCTACCAGGAGACAGGCCAGTACATCAGGAGACGTGGAGGAGGCCGTAGGAGGGCAACAACCCAGCAGCAGGACCGCTACCTCCGCATTTGTGCAAGGAGGAACAGGAGGAGCACTGCCAGAGCCTTGCAAAATGACCTCCGGCAGGCCACAAATGTGCATGTGTCTGCTCAAACGGTCAGAAACAGACTCCATGAGGGTGATATGAGGGCCCGACGTCCACAGGTGGGGGTTGTGCTTACAGCCCTACACCGTGCAGGACATTTGGCATTTGCCAGAGAACACCAAGATTGGAAAATTCGCCACTAGCGCCCTGTGCTCTTCACAGATGAAAGCAGGTTCACACTGAACACATGTGACAGACGTGACAGAGTCTGGAGACGCCGTGGAGAACCTTCTGCTGCCTGCAACATCCTCCAGCATGACCGGTTTGGCATTGGGTCAGTAATGGTGTGGGGTGGCATTTCTTTGGAGGGCCGCACAGCCCTCCATGTGCTCGCCAGAGGTAGCCTGACTGCCATTAGATACCGAGATGAGATCCTCAGACCCCTTGTGAGACCATATGCTGGTGCAGTTGGCCCTGGGTTCCTCCTAATGCAAGACAATGCTAGACCTCATGTGGCTGGAGTGTGTCAGCAGTTCCTGTAAGACAAAGGCATTGATGCTATGGACTGGCCCGCCCGTTCCCCAGACCTGAATCGAATTGAGCACATCTGGGACATCATGTCTCGCTCTATCCACCAACGTCACGTTGCACCACAGACTGTCCAGGAGTTGGCAGATGCTTTAGTCCAGGTCTGGGAGGAGATCCGTCAGGAGACCGTCCGCCACCTCATCAGGAGCATGCACAGGCGTTGTAGGGAGGTCATACAGGCATGTGGAGGCCACACACACTACAGAGCCTCATTTTGACTTGTTTTAAGGACATTACATCAAAGTTGGATCAGCCTGTAGTGTGTTTTTCCACTTTAATTTTGAGTGTGACTGCAAATCCAGACCTCCATGGGTTCAAAAATTTGATTTCCATTTTTAATTTTTGTGTGATTTTGTTGTCAGCACATTCAACTATGTAAAGAACAAAGTATTTCAGAAGAATATTTAATTAATTCAGATCTAGGATGTGTTATTTTTTGTGTTCCCTTTATTTTTTTGAGCAGTGTATATATATATATATATATATATATACACTGCGTGCAGAATTATTAGGCAAATGAGTATTTTGACCACATCATCCTCTTTATGCATGTTGTCTTACTCCAAGCTGTATAGGCTCGAAAGCCTACTACCAATTAAGCATATTAGGTGATGTGCATCTCTGTAATGAGAAGGGGTGTGGTCTAATGACATCAACACCCTATATTAGGTGTGCATAATTATTAGGCAACTTCCTTTCCTTTGGCAAAATGTGTCAAAAGAAGGACTTGACAGGCTCAGAAAAGTCAAAAATAGTGAGATATCTTGCAGAGGGATGCAGCACTCTTAAAATTGCAAAGCTTCTGAAGCGTGATCATCGAACAATCAAGCGTTTCATTCAAAATAGTCAACAGGGTCGCAAGAAGCGTGTGGAAAAACCAAGGCGCAAAATAACTGCCCATGAACTGAGAAAAGTCAAGCGTGCAGCTGCCAAGATGCCACTTGCCACCAGTTTGGCCATATTTCAGAGCTGCAACATCACTGGAGTGCCCAAAAGCACAAGGTGTGCAATACTCAGAGACATGGCCAAGGTAAGAAAGGCTGAAAGACGACCACCACTAAACAAGACACACAAGCTGAAACGTCAAGACTGGGCCAAGAAATATCTCAAGACTGATTTTTCTAAGGTTTTATGGACTGATGAAATGAGAGTGAGTCTTGATGGGCCAGATGGATGGGCCCGTGGCTGGATTGGTAAAGGGCAGAGAGCTCCAGTCCGACTCAGACGCCAGCAAGGTGGAGGTGGAGTACTGGTCTGGGCTGGTATCATCAAAGATGAGCTTGTGGGGCCTTTTCGGGTTGAGGATGGAGTCAAGCTCAACTCCCAGTCCTACTGCCAGTTTCTGGAAGACACCTTCTTCAAGCAGTGGTACAGGAAGAAGTCTGCATCCTTCAAGAAAAACATGATTTTCATGCAGGACAATGCTCCATCACACGCGTCCAAGTACTCCACAGCGTGGCTGGCAAGAAAGGGTATAAAAGAAGAAAATCTAATGACATGGCCTCCTTGTTCACCTGATCTGAACCCCATTGAGAACCTGTGGTCCATCATCAAATGTGAGATTTACAAGGAGGGAGAACAGTACACCTCTCTGAACAGTGTCTGGGAGGCTGTGGTTGCTGCTGCACGCAATGTTGATGGTGAACAGATCAAAACACTGACAGAATCCATGGATGGCAGGCTTTTGAGTGTCCTTGCAAAGAAAGGTGGCTATATTGGTCACTGATTTGTTTTTGTTTTGTTTTTGAATGTCAGAAATGTATATTTGTGAATGTTGAGATGTTATATTGGTTTCACTGGTAAAAATAAATAATTGAAATGGGTATATATTTGTTTTTTGTTAAGTTGCCTAATAATTATGCACAGTAATAGTCACCTGCACACACAGATATCCCCCTAAAATAGCTAAAACTAAAAACAAACTAAAAACTACTTCCAAAAATATTCAGCTTTGATATTAATGAGTTTTTTGGGTTCATTGAGAACATGGTTGTTGTTCAATAATAAAATTAATCCTCAAAAATACAACTTGCCTAATAATTCTGCACTCCCTGTATATATATGTATATATATGTATCAATAAATAAAGAGCACTGTAGAGGACGGCGGTACTACTTCGAGTCGCTGAAACAACCCCAATGGACGGTCAAACCACGACCAACCAGCATTCAAGCAAAGTCCTCTGTGGTGCACAGCATACCAGAGGAACAGGTACAAATAAAGACAGTAGTAAGAGAGAGAATAAATGCGGCACTCACCAATTGCTGATAAAACTTCAAGGCTTTATTACTTCATAAATGAAGACATCAGGCAGGCAGGGGAGCGGGACATGGCCATCACTAAGGATCGGCGGTGACGGCCGTTTCACGCTGAACCAGCGCTTCGTCGGACCGCTATGACGTCTCTACGCACAAAACGTGCTACAAATAGGCGTCACCCCGACCATCACCATAGTGACCGCAGGACGCTCCATATACAAACAGAGACATGATAAAACCAAATTAAGAAAAGGACTTCTGTGTGCACACAGCACATCAATACATACAGGCACTAATATAGCCAAAAATAGTGACAAGTGAGAAGACGGGCAAGGATATGGGAGTAGCTGTGGGAAGACAGGGTTGGCAAGTGAGCGTCCCAGTAGCTGGGTTATAGAAACACCACCATGTCATTTTTGTCATTTAGACCATGAGGACCAGTAGCGTTGGTTTTTTAATCCACCGTGCCTCCCGCTACAGCAAGAGACGATGGCGGTCACCACCCCTAGGGATGGGCAGGGATGGGCCCCACTGCCTCTATGCCTGCAAACGAGAGGCACCGCGGATCGCTGCCATGTACGACACATACATGTTCCACAAGGCGGGGAGAACCCCGACCTGTTCTAATCGAGCCAAGATGCTCATGTACCCGCTCAAAAAGTGGTCTAATGGTTTTCCCAATGTAAAACATTTGGCATACACAGACTATGGCATACACTACAAAAGGTGTACGACATGTGATGAAGTCCCTCACCTTATGTGTAACACCTCCTAAATACAGAATCTTACTCTGTGAGTTGCGGGGCAAAAGGAACAAGTACCACATTTATAATTCCCCACTGGCTTATTGCTTTGTAGCCAATCCATTTGTTTCGGTTGCTTAACCACACTGTGAACTAGTTTGTCTTTAAGGGTATGACACCTCTTAAAGGTTATTAAAGGCCCCTTTGATTTAAAGTCCCCCAAACTAGAATCGCCCTTTAAAAGGTCCCAATTGTTCAAAACTGCCTGTTTCTCTATGTCAGCGGCAGGGCTAAACTTGTATGCAGAGACATACCTGTCACTTTCACATTCCCTGATTCGTTCGAACAAGTGGTGCTATTAATTCTGCGGAGCCGGATGAACTGCCCAAAGGGGACCGCATCCTTCACCGCAGAGGGATGGAAACTGGTCTGGTGGAGCACCGAGTTGGTAGCAGTGGGCTTACGAAAACCGGTAGTACACAAGGCACCATCCTCGGCGGTGACTCGCACGTTTAAAAAGTCCGGCGAGTCACCGCCGAAGTTCAGTGTAAAACTCATCCGGCTCCGCAGACTTAATAGCACCGACAGTGGTTATTTTCGAAAAACTCACCAGTTGAAGGAGCGACTCTTAAAGAGGGGGTACCCACGGAGGGACGTTCTCACTGCCTTGCATTGGGCCGGAAAACCATTAGACCACTATATTAGTGCCTGTATGTATTGATGTGCTGTGTGCACACAGATGTCCTTTTCTTAATTTGGTTTTATCATGTCTCTGTTTGTATATGGAGCGCCTTGCCGTCACTATGGTCGCCTATTTGTAGCATGTTTTGTGCGTAGAGACGTCATAGCGGTCCGACGAAGCGCTAGTTCAGCGCGAAACGGCCGTCACCGCCGATCCTCAGTGATGTGCATGTCCCGCTCCCCTGCCTGCCTGATGTCTTCATTTATGAAGTAATAAAGCCTTGAAGTTTTATCAGCAATTGGTGAGTGCCGCATTTATTCTCTCTCTTACTACTGCCCATATATATATATATATATATATATATATATAATTTGTTTTATATGTCTTAGTTATCTGCTTATTCTTTTTAAATCATAATTTTCTCTTATCCTGGATGACATTTTGTGGTTTTGGAACCGATTACTCAACTTACAATGGTTTCAACATACAATGGTCATCCTGGAACCAATTAATATTGTAACTTGAGGGACCACTGTATCTGGCATATACACAATTTCCTCATAATGTGTATATATTCTATACTGTACATATTAGACTCTATAGCATATACCAGGAACATATTGGCGCACCTTTTTCTTTTCATACTTTGACATTAACCCCTTAAGGACGCATGACGTACCGGTACGGCATGTTTCCCGAGTCCTTAAGGACCCATGACGTACCGGTACGTCATGGCTTTAAATCGCGATTCCGGCGCCGCGGGGGTTAATCGGAACGGGATGCCGGCTGAAATCATTCAGCCGGCATCCTGTAACAATGCAGGGGGGGGTCATTTGACCCCCCCGTATCGGCGATCGCAGAAAACCGCAGGTCAATTCAGACCTGCGGTTTTCTGCGTTTCCGGTCCATTCGGGTCTCCGGTGACCCGATGAACCGGAAAAAGACTGCGATCGGTGGCGTGATTACACACCACCAATCACAGTCCGTGCATTTGGAGAGGCGGTGCTGGCCCCGGTGCTGAACGCTGCTGTCCAGGGTGCTGATTGGTGCAGGGGAGAGAGGCGCGAGATTCAAACTTCCTGCGCTCCTCTCTCCCCTCCTCTTCCTGTTCTGCACGAGCACCCGGCAGCATCGTCCAGCACCAGCTCCTGAGTCCCCCCTAATCGCCATCCATCACCCTCCTGCACCCATCGCCACCCAGGTAGGTTAGGGTCAGTGAGGGAGAGGCACCGTTAGGCAGGGAAAGAAGGGAAAAGTTAGAAGAAAAAAAAAAACACTTTTATTCTAAACTTTCTTTGTTCATCTTTCAGACCCCAGCCCCCCCCACCTGCCACTTGCCCCCACCACCAGCCCCCCCCCCACCAGCCCCCCCCCCCACCAGTTCCCCCACCACCAGCCCCCCCACCACCAGTTCCCCCACCACCAGCCCCCCCACCACCAGTTCCCCCACCACCCCCCTCCTTACCACCACTTTTTTTTTTTTTCTGCGTGCGCTGACTGTCCGGCACTCTTAGCGTCCGGCCACTGTTAGCGCACCGCTCCACCGCCCCACCGCTGATCAGCGTTGTACCGCTGATCAGCAAGTTTGAACTTTTTTTTTTGTTTTTTATAACACTTGCCCATTTTTTTGCCTGGACTTTTTAGTACGTGAACACCCGTGCCCCCACACACACGCACATACAATAAAGGTTTACACACACGCACACCTACACGCACACACACCCATGGCCCGCCGGATGTTCTCGGCCGAGGAGGCATATGCCCAACTTGCCTCCGACTCCGAGAGCCCCAGTGAGGATGAGGATGACCCCACATTCCTTTTATCATCCGCATCCTCCTCATCATCATCTGATGACGATGAGCCCCCAAGGCGGCGGAGACGCCGCCAGGCAGAGCCAGGGGCCCCACATGCTAGGGATCCTGTGGCCCACCCTAGTACGAGCCGCCCTGGGGTTCGTACTGGTTTCCCGGCCCACCAAATAAGCCCACCGGAGCCCCCTGCCGATGAACTTAGCTGGTGTCCCCCAGTGGACTTTGAGCCCGAGATTCCGGATTTTGCTGGCAATCCTGGAATCCAGATTCCCACAGTGGGGTTTACTGAAATTGACTTTTTTAGTTTTTTTTTCAGTAACCCACTAGTGAATCTGATGGTGGAGCAGACGAATCTGTACGCCCAACAGTTCGTCGCTCAAAACCCGGGCTCATTTTTGGCTAGACCCGGTGGCTGGACGCCGGTCAGTGCAGCCGAGATGAGGACATTTTGGGGCCTCGTGCTGCATATGGGTCTAGTTCAAAAACCCAGTGTCAGGCAATACTGGAGTGGGGACGTCCTATACCAGACCCCACTGTACAGTATGGTCATGACACGTCCCCGGTTTGAGGCCATCCGGAAATGTCTGCATTATTCCGATAATGCAGCATGTTCCCCCCGAGGTGATCCTGCCTATGACCGGCTGTATAAGATACGGCCGGTCATCGATCACTTTGGGGCCACATTTCAGCAGGCCTACGTACCTGGAAGGGAGGTCGCGGTTGATGAGTCTCTCGTTGCGTTCAAGGGGAGACTCAGTTTCCGCCAATACATTCCCACAAAGCGGGCGAGGTATGGCGTGAAGCTATACAAAATTTGTGAGAGTACCTCAGGGTACACTTACAAATTTCGTGTGTACGAGGGGCGAGATTCCCGTATTCAACCCCCAGAATGTCCCACCACTCTGGGTGTTAGCGGGAAACTCGTGTGGGACCTTATGTACCCACTGCTGGATAAGGGTTACCACTTGTACGTGGACAACTTTTATACCAGCATTCCCTTGTTCAGGTCCCTTGCCGCCAGATCCACGTTCGCTTGTGGGACCGTGCGGAAAAATCAACGCGGCCTCCCTGCCCACCCCCTCCAGGTACCTATCCCCAGGGGTGAGACCCGTGCCCTTACCAGTGGAAACCTGTTGCTGGTCAGGTATAAGGACAAGAGGGATGTCCTTATGCTGTCCACAATCCACGGTAATGGCATCACCCCTGTCCCTGTGCGAGGTACCGCGGCAACGGTCCTCAAGCCCGATTGTATCGTCGCCTACAATCGGTATATGGGAGGAGTTGATCTCTCTGATCAAGTCCTCACGCCATATAATGCCATGCGCAAAACCCGGGCATGGTACAAAAAAGTTGCGGTCTACTTGGTGCAGGTTGCCATGTACAACTCTTTTGTACTATCCCGAAGCGCTGGCAGCACAGGGACATTCCTCCAATTCTATGAGGCAGTCCTCAAGGACCTGATCTTTTCGGACCGGGAAAGAGCAGGCCGGAGTACCTCGGGAACTGGAGGCGCCCGGATCGTCCCTGGCCAACACTTTCCAGGTGTGGTCCCCCATACTGGAAAGAAGGGACGAACCCAAAAAAGATGCAGAGTGTGTCACAAGAGGGGGATACGGAAGGACACCACCACTCAATGTGACACTTGCCCCGATCATCCGGGCCTCTGCGTTATCGATTGCTTCAGGGAGTATCACACTTCCATGGAGTACTAAATTTTTATAATCCCCAACAGTCCACTAGAGAACATAAAAAACTATGGCTCTCAGACTTTGGAGATACAGAAACAATTTTTTTTTCCCCAAAAAATATTAGTTTTAGTGCAGGCATCCTCAAACTGCGGCCCTCCAGATGTTGTAAAACTATAACTCCCAGCATGCCCAGACAACCTACAGCCATCAGCAGGGTATGGTGGGAATTGTAGTTTTACAACATCTGGAGGGCCGCAGTTTTAGGATGCCTGCTTAGTGTCTCCAAAGTCTGAGAACCATACATATTGGGCATCGTCGCGTGCGTAAAAGTCGTCGCTATAAAAATAACTTTTGACCAAATGCCTCGGATGAACGGTGTTAAAAATATAAAATAAAAACGGTGCCAAAACACCCATTTTTGGGCAAAATTTCCATTTGAATCCTTTTTGCCGGTAATAAAGCAAGGGTTAACAGCCAAACAAAACTAAATATTTATTGCCCCGATTCTGTAGTTTGCAGAAACACCCCATATGTGGTCGTAAATGGCTATATAGCCGCACGGCAGGGCATAGAACGAAGGGAACTCCATACGGTTTATGGAAGGCAGATTTTGATGGACAGTTTTTTTTTGACACCATGTCCCATTAGAAGCCCCCCTTGATGGAGCCTAGACTAGAAACTCCAAAAAAGTGACCCCATCTAAGAAACTACACCCCTCAAGGTATTCAAAAGTTACTTTACAAACTATGTTAACCCTTTAGGTGTTCCACAAAACTAAATGGCGAATGTAGAAACAATTTTAGAATTAAATTTTTTTGTTACATTGCCTCAAAAAAGAGTAATATAGAGCAACCAAAAATCATATTTACCCCTAAAATAGTCCCAAAACAACAACCACCTTATCCAGTAGTTTCCTAGATGGGGTCACTTTTATGGAGTTTCTACTCTAGGGGTGCATCAGGGGGCTTGAAAGGGTACATGGTGTAAATAAACCAGTCCAGCAAAATCTGCCTTCCAAAAACCATATGACGTTCCCCTTCTTCTATGTCCTGCCGTTTAGCCAAATAGTAGTTTACGACCACATATGGGGTGTTTCTGCAAACTACAGAATCAGGGCAACCCATTTTAAGTTTTGTTTGGCTGCTAACCCATTTTTTCCAGTAATAAAGTAAGGGTTAAAATGGAAAATTTTCCAAAAAATAGAAATTTCTAAATTGTTTCTCCATCTGCCATTAACTCTTGTGGAACACCTAAAGGGTTAACAAAGTTTGTAAACCCAGTTTTGAATACCTTGAGGGGTGTACTTTCCTAGATGGAGTCACTTTTTTGAAATTTCTATTCTAGGGGTGCAACAGGGGGCTTCAAATGGGACATGGTATAAACAAAACCAGTCCTGCAAAATCTGCCTTCCAAAACCCATATGGTGTTCCCCTCCTTCTATGTGCTCCCGTTCGGCCAAACAGTAGTTTACGACCACATATGGGGTGTTTCTGCAAACTACAGAATCGGGGCAACCCATTTTGAGTTTTGTTTGGCAGTTAACCCTTGTTTTACTCCTGGAAAAAATTGATTATATTGGAAAATTTTCCAAAAAATAGAAATTTCAAAATTGTTTCTCCCTCTGCCATTAACTCTTGTGGAACACCTAAAGGGTTAACAAAGTTTGTAAACCCAGTTTTGAATACCTTGAGGGGTGTACTTTCTTAGATGGAGTCACTTTTTTGAAATTTCTATTCTAGGGGTGCAACAGGGGGCTTCAAATGGGACATGGTATAAACAAAACCAGTCCTGCAAAATCTGCCTTCCAAAACCCATATGGTGTTCCCCTCCTTCTATGTGCTCCCGTTCGGCCAAACAGTAGTTTACGACCACATATGGGGTGTTTCTGCAAACTACAGAATCGGGGCAACCCATTTTGAGTTTTGTTTGGCAGTTAACCCTTGTTTTACTCCTGGAAAAAATTGATTATATTGGAAAATTTTCCAAAAAATAGAAATTTCAAAATTGTTTCTCCCTCTGCCATTAACTCTTGTGGAACACCTAAAGGGTTAACAAAGTTTGTAAACCCAGTTTTGAATACCTTGAGGGGTGTACTTTCCTAGATGGAGTCACTTTTTTGAAATTTCTATTCTAGGGGTGCAACAGGGGGCTTCAAATGGGACATGGTATAAACAAAACCAGTCCTGCAAAATCTGCCTTCCAAAACCCATATGGTGTTCCCCTCCTTCTATGTGCTCCCGTTCGGCCAAACAGTAGTTTACGACCACATATGGGGTGTTTCTGCAAACTACAGAATCGGGGCAACCCATTTTGAGTTTTGTTTGGCAGTTAACCCTTGTTTTACTCCTGGAAAAATTGATTATATTGAAAAATTTTCCAAAAAATAGAAATTTCGAAATTGTTTCTCCATCTGCCATTAACTCTTGTGGAACACCTAAAGGGTTAACAAAGTTTGTAAACCCAGTTTTGAATACCTTGAGGGGTGTACTTTCTTAGATGGAGTCACTTTTTTGAAATTTCTATTCTAGGGGTGCAACAGGGGGCTTCAAATGGGACATGGTATAAACAAAACCAGTCCTGCAAAATCTGCCTTCCAAAACCCATATGGCGCTCCCCTCCTTCTATGTGCTCCAGTTCGGCCAAACAGTAGTTTACGACCACATATGGGGTGTTTCTGCAAACTACAGAATCGGGGCAACCCATTTTGAGTTTTGTTTGGCAGTTAACCCTTGTTTTACTCCTGGAAAAATTGATTATATTGAAAAATTTTCCAAAAAATAGAAATTTCGAAATTGTTTCTCAATCTGCCATTAACTCTTGTGGAAGACCTAAAGGGTTAATAAAGTTTGAAAAAACAGTTTTGAATACCTTGAGGGGTGTAGTTTCTAGAATGGGGTCACTTTTTTGAAATTTCTATTCTAGGGGTGCAACAGGGGGCTTCAAATGGGACATGGTATAAACAAAACCAGTCCTGCAAAATCTGCCTTCCAAAACCCATATGGTGTTCCCCTCCTTCTATGTGCTCCCGTTCGGCCAAACAGTAGTTTACGACCACATATGGGGTGTTTCTGCAAACTACAGAATCGGGGCAACCCATTTTGAGTTTTGTTTGGCAGTTAACCCTTGTTTTACTCCTGGAAAAAATTGATTATATTGGAAAATTTTCCAAAAAATAGAAATTTCAAAATTGTTTCTCCATCTGCCATTAACTCTTGTGGAACACCTAAAGGGTTAACAAAGTTTGTAAACCCAGTTTTGAATACCTTGAGGGGTGTACTTTCTTAGATGGAGTCACTTTTTTGAAATTTCTATTCTAGGGGTGCAACAGGGGGCTTCAAATGGGACATGGTATAAACAAAACCAGTCCTGCAAAATCTGCCTTCCAAAACCCATATGGTGTTCCCCTCCTTCTATGTGCTCCCGTTCGGCCAAACAGTAGTTTACGACCACATATGGGGTGTTTCTGCAAACTACAGAATCGGGGCAACCCATTTTGAGTTTTGTTTGGCAGTTAACCCTTGTTTTACTCCTGGAAAAAATTGATTATATTGGAAAATTTTCCAAAAAATAGAAATTTCAAAATTGTTTCTCCCTCTGCCATTAACTCTTGTGGAACACCTAAAGGGTTAACAAAGTTTGTAAACCCAGTTTTGAATACCTTGAGGGGTGTACTTTCCTAGATGGAGTCACTTTTTTGAAATTTCTATTCTAGGGGTGCAACAGGGGGCTTCAAATGGGACATGGTATAAACAAAACCAGTCCTGCAAAATCTGCCTTCCAAAACCCATATGGTGTTCCCCTCCTTCTATGTGCTCCCGTTCGGCCAAACAGTAGTTTACGACCACATATGGGGTGTTTCTGCAAACTACAGAATCGGGGCAACCCATTTTGAGTTTTGTTTGGCAGTTAACCCTTGTTTTACTCCTGGAAAAATTGATTATATTGAAAAATTTTCCAAAAAATAGAAATTTCGAAATTGTTTCTCCATCTGCCATTAACTCTTGTGGAACACCTAAAGGGTTAACAAAGTTTGTAAACCCAGTTTTGAATACCTTGAGGGGTGTACTTTCTTAGATGGAGTCACTTTTTTGAAATTTCTATTCTAGGGGTGCAACAGGGGGCTTCAAATGGGACATGGTATAAACAAAACCAGTCCTGCAAAATCTGCCTTCCAAAACCCATATGGCGCTCCCCTCCTTCTATGTGCTCCAGTTCGGCCAAACAGTAGTTTACGACCACATATGGGGTGTTTCTGCAAACTACAGAATCGGGGCAACCCATTTTGAGTTTTGTTTGGCAGTTAACCCTTGTTTTACTCCTGGAAAAATTGATTATATTGAAAAATTTTCCAAAAAATAGAAATTTCGAAATGGTTTCTCAATCTGCCATTAACTCTTGTGGAAGACCTAAAGGGTTAATAAAGTTTGAAAAAACAGTTTTGAATACCTTGAGGGGTGTAGTTTCTAGAATGGGGTCACTTTTTTGAAATTTCTATTCTAGGGGTGCAACAGGGGGCTTCAAATGGGACATGGTATAAACAAAACCAGTCCTGCAAAATCTGCCTTCCAAAACCCATATGGTGTTCCCCTCCTTCTATGTGCTCCCGTTCGGCCAAACAGTAGTTTACGACCACATATGGGGTGTTTCTGCAAACTACAGAATCGGGGCAACCCATTTTGAGTTTTGTTTGGCAGTTAACCCTTGTTTTACTCCTGGAAAAAATTGATTATATTGGAAAATTTTCCAAAAAATAGAAATTTCAAAATTGTTTCTCCATCTGCCATTAACTCTTGTGGAACACCTAAAGGGTTAACAAAGTTTGTAAACCCAGTTTTGAATACCTTGAGGGGTGTACTTTCTTAGATGGAGTCACTTTTTTGAAATTTCTATTCTAGGGGTGCAACAGGGGGCTTCAAATGGGACATGGTATAAACAAAACCAGTCCTGCAAAATCTGCCTTCCAAAACCCATATGGTGTTCCCCTCCTTCTATGTGCTCCCGTTCGGCCAAACAGTAGTTTACGACCACATATGGGGTGTTTCTGCAAACTACAGAATCGGGGCAACCCATTTTGAGTTTTGTTTGGCAGTTAACCCTTGTTTTACTCCTGGAAAAAATTGATTATATTGGAAAATTTTCCAAAAAATAGAAATTTCAAAATTGTTTCTCCCTCTGCCATTAACTCTTGTGGAACACCTAAAGGGTTAACAAAGTTTGTAAACCCAGTTTTGAATACCTTGAGGGGTGTACTTTCTTAGATGGAGTCACTTTTTTGAAATTTCTATTCTAGGGGTGCAACAGGGGGCTTCAAATGGGACATGGTATAAACAAAACCAGTCCTGCAAAATCTGCCTTCCAAAACCCATATGGCGCTCCCCTCCTTCTATGTGCTCCAGTTCGGCCAAACAGTAGTTTACGACCACATATGGGGTGTTTCTGCAAACTACAGAATCGGGGCAACCCATTTTGAGTTTTGTTTGGCAGTTAACCCTTGTTTTACTCCTGGAAAAATTGATTATATTGAAAAATTTTCCAAAAAATAGAAATTTCGAAATTGTTTCTCAATCTGCCATTAACTCTTGTGGAAGACCTAAAGGGTTAATAAAGTTTGAAAAAACAGTTTTGAATACCTTGAGGGGTGTAGTTTCTAGAATGGGGTCATTTTTGGGAGGTTTCTATTATCTAAGCCTCACAATATGACTTCAAACCTGAACTGGTCCATAAAAAGTGGGATTTTGAAGATTTCTGAAAAATTTCAAAATTTGCTTCTAAACTTCTAAGCCTTGTAACATCCCCAAAAAATAAAATATCATTCCCAAAACAATTCAAACATGAAGTAGACATATGGGGAATGTAAAATCATCACAATTTTTGGGGGTATTACTATGTATTACAGAAGTAGAGAAACTGAAACTTTGAAATTTGCGAATTTTTCAAAATTTTTGGTAAAAATGGTATTTTTTTATGCAAAAAAATTAACTTTTTTGACCCAATTTTAGCAGTGTCATGAAGTACAATATGTGACGAAAAAACAATCTCAGAACGGCCTGGGTAAGTCAAAGCGTTTTAAAGTTATGAGCACTTAAAGTGACACTGGTCAGATTTGCAAAAAATGGCCAAGTCCTTAAGGTGAAATAGGGCTGAGTCCTTAAGGGGTTAATAATGCTGTCTAGAGCATAAAAGGGGATACAGTTCTAAGAAACCCTACAGTGTCATACATGACTTTTCAGGGTAATTGATAATTGTAAATTAAAGACTGAAACAAATCTGACAGCCTAATCGATTGAACGGAACTGAAGCAAATTTCAAGACATTCGCTCATCTCTATAGGAGAGGTATAGATCCTCTTGTCCCTGTGTAACTGTGCATAATCAAGATTGGGTTCACATTTTTATTTCTGTTGATCCACTCTATTGTAGGAGCAAAAAATTAAAATAATGTATTTGATGGACTCAATTGATTATAATGAGGTCTGATTTCCATTAAAAAATCTGGAATTTTACCTGATGACAAAAGCACAGCATGCTGAACTATTTTGTCCTTTACTTTTGACAAAATTTGCAATAGAGACTCCTGACCGAGGCTCCAATGCAGATATGGACAAAGCCTAGCATGGTCTTCTGTGCATGTAAATTTTGATTTCTATATTTATGCAAATTAGCTAGTTTGAGCACCAGGGGACTGGCAGTAGCGCTTGGAGCACCGCTACAGCTACACCCCTCGTAGAGTACACTTCCCCCTTCCCTTTAATTGAAAAGGGTAGACAAGATAGCACTGTCCTCTTGTGCCTGCTGCTGTGCCTCCAATAGGATTCCTCTTTTTAAATATCATTGTAAATCATTGCTGTCAGTGTGTTCAAGCAAAATCATGCATTCCACTAGGGATGGATGATTTTGCTAATGCTCTATGGCTTATATTTGGTTGCTTGCACTCATTTGTCGTAGAGAAGCCTCTGCAGAAAGGTGAGATCGCTGTACTGGAACAAGAGAATACTTACCTTGCAATTTTCCCAGCAGCTGCACTCCTCAGCTGTCGGTGAATCTGTCGGTAACATCAATCCCAAAGTGAAGCTGCCAGTAGCTTCATAGGCAGTGGAGGAGCGCAGCTGCTAGAAGGGGAAAAAAAAGAGGAAAAACAAAAAAACTAATACATGATATTAAAGATACATTTAAGGGAATAATACCAGAACTAATGAGAAAATACTCATGCCAAGCTCTACCAAAGACATGTACCCCTGATAGGAACTTCCATAGAGATATAATAACACGTACAAAGGAACAGGAAATAGATGGTATATGTGATATTCCATACAAAAAAAAAAATCACAATAAAAATATAAAAAAACACATGAATAATAATTATATACAATCAATAAATAATAAACAATAAAAAACAATACTGTAACTATTCGAGGGTGTAATAAATAGCTACACCAAGAAACAGGACCTAACAGGGGGTAGCTAAAGGCTCATGGGTAGTGTTGAGTTAATCGAGCTTCGAATCCTAGTTCTGAAGTCGAAGTCAATTCATTCAAAACTTCGTTTGAATGCTGTATGGAGATCCATCTCCATACAGCATTCAAATGTATGGGCTCCGGCAAGGGAAATTTGTTATTCTCGAAGTCTGGCGGGACTTTGGTGAATAACTTTAGTATTAGATTTTTCAACTTTAAAACCATTTTAAAACATGAATCCTCAGTACCGAAGTCGGCTACGGTACCAAGCTACCAGTTGGTACCAAAGCCGACTTCGAATACATGTTTTAAAACGGTTTTAAAGTTTAAAATTCGATGGCCGAAGTTATTCGGCAAAGTCTTCGCTCCGCCAGAGCCCATACATTTTAATGCTGCACAGAAACCCATCTCCATACAGCATTAAAACAAAGTTCAGCTTGGGCCCCCCTTACCTTAGTGCTTTGTGGCAATGAGCAGGGGTGCACCTAGCCTTTCTGCTGCCTGAGGTAAAAATTAAAACACCTACCTATGCCAAATTGTCAACCTAAAACCTTCCCTCCAGCCCTACTGTTAAAGACACACTTCAAAAACATTACATACAGAGCTAGAAAACATACAGGGTAATACAGCGCCACATACCTCTTACATCGAGTGATGTCTTCTCTGATGTAGACATTCTCTTTCTTTATCTTCTCCATTCAGACTAGACCACCATGGTGATTTCTTTCAGCCATCTCTCATCTGTGCAGAGTTTGACAAAGTTTAGACATCTTAGTTGTCTACTTTTCCATCATCCTCCCACCTTCTCAACACCCCAATACTGTGCCCGCTGTGCTCCCCAAAACTATACTACAGAAACGGTCCCCCTGAAAATACTAGCACCACACAGAGCCCAGTGCCCCCTTCAGTAATTATTGGCACACAGTGGCCTAAGAAATAACTGTACCCAGCACTGTCTCAGGGTTCTCAGGTCCTGCGCGCAGAGAAGACCAGGGAGGAGGGGTGAGTACAGCTCTTTACTCACCTCCCTCACCTTCTGCAGACTAGTGAACACTTCCATAATGCAAAAAAATACAGTAATTGGCAGTGCACCACAGGCAAGGGGCCATAGTCTTAGGGGTCTGGTTGCAATTGCGACCTATACGACCCTTATAGGTATGTCACTGGGACCTAATCACACTGCAGAGCTACAGTATGTATACAATAGGGGTTGTATCAAGAGCTTTATGCTCACTCCCTCAGAGGATTATACCATGAGCTGTGTGCTCACTCCCCATATATCTTACCCATCTATATACATGATGCTGGCACCTGTGGTGCTTGTTATCGAGCGCGTATCACCACATGATCATGTCCACGTCATCAGAAACGCACCAATCGCAGTCAATGATGCGGCACCTCTCATGTGCATGCTGTCATGACAACGGTAGCAGCGTCTCACCGCTGACGTGGCACACAGCGCACTCCAAGTCATGTGCTACACCCACCGTAACAAATAAAAGAATGACCGCTCAGATTTGCAGTGTGATGATACAATAACATGAATGGGAAAATCATATTACTAACAATAAGTGAAAAAACTAAATAAAACAAATATACCTGAGGATAGGTCATCAATATTAAAATCCCGGAAACCCCTTTAATGAGGCAGTTCGTTTCAAGTCCTTTTTGTAATGATTTTTTAGGGGTATGATGAATGTTTTTATTTATAACATATTTTTCTCTTCTTTTTTTTCTTTTTTTTTAGTATATGTTGTGATTTATTTAAGTTCTCTACATAATGTTATGTTCTAAGTGGTGGATGTTGTGGAGTCGAGCTGAGGTTTCACTTCAAGATAAAAACATTAATATATGGATTATTAAAATTGGAATAGGATTTTATCATATACACATGCGCAATGGTGTTACGTTTTTAGATTATGTATAGGGTATTGTTAGTCACTTGTCGCATTCAGCACTTTAATATATTATGGGGGTCATTTATCAAACTGCTGTAAAGTAGAACTGGCTTATTTGCCCATAGCAACCAATCAGATTCCGCCTTTCTTTTTCAAAAGGAGCTGTCCAAAATGAAAGGTGGAATATGATTGGTTGCTATGGGCAACTCAGCCAGTTCTACTTTACACCAGTTTGATAAATGACCCCTATGTGTTTAGTCTATATTGAATTATTATGTATTATAATGTAATTGTATTTTTATTGATTTCTTTCTTTCTAGTATATCACCATGCAATTGTATCATTGTTCAGGCGCTAGAATTCCACTTTGTTATTGTGTTTCACTTTGAAATTAGTTTTTATTATATATTTCTGTTATTTGTTATCTGTATATTTTTTACTTATTGTTAGTAATATGGTTTTCCAACTCGTTATTGGATCATCACACTGCAGATCTGAGCAGTCATTTTTTATTTATTATGGTGGGTGTGGTGCACCATTTGATGTGCACTATGTACGACACCATCGGGGAGATGCTTCTACTGTTGTTGTCATGACAGCATGCACGTGAGAGGCGCCGCATCCTTGACTGCGACGAGTCCCTTTCTGATGATCTGGACATGAGCACGCGGTAATACGTGCTCGATAACATGCACCACCTTAGGGAAAGTTGTGCGCTTTTATGCTTATATACATGTCATGCTTCATTGTTTTTCTGACCTCCTTATAAAGCTTTTGCAAAAAGCGCGTTGAGACTTTTCCCTTGATCATGGGTTCCCTCACCATGTCCATAGGTGAGTAAGATATGTGTCAGCACGCAGCTCATGGTATAGTGCTCGGAGGAAGTCACCGTACATCTCATGATATATCACCTGCATTGTATACATATCTCTGTAATGCGATTTACATCCTGTTTCTTGATGTAGCTATTTATTACACCATCAAATTGTTACTGTATCGGTTTTCTTATTTATTGATTGTATATAATTTTGTGTATATACTCAATTATTACTCACTGTTAGCAGCTCCCTGGGCTGGCATGCAGTGACAGGAAGGACAGCACCGGATTCCATCTGGGCACACTCTGGTGTTCAGAGATCTCCTGTCAGATGTTGGTTAAGGTGCCCTTGGTGGTATGATTTTAGGTGCAAGGAAGGCAGCCTTGGGTGCAAAGGAGGTGTAGAAATGAAGAGGAGTCAGTTCTGATAAACAACTGGAACTTTTACTGATAAATCAATTGCCTTGAGATAGATGTACAGATCATTGACATGGCAGAGGTAGTTGTAAGCCATATAAAGCACATTCACTTCAGATCTTTACTTGTGCTGCGGTTCCTGGTAACAGGCTTAGTTTCTGGCACTAACAGGCTTCTTTGCTGGTATGAGAGTCCCTTTTATCTGTACACAATGGGTCCACTTGCTAACAGCCAGGTACTGGATATAATATAATTCTTGTTTTCTGCAACCTACAGGGCAGTTTTCTCCAACGGCAGGCATCAATCTTCTGCTCTATTATTTGAACTGGTTGCCTTCAGAAACAGATCCACACTGTCCATAAAAGAAACGTGGTAACAAACAACTTTGCGCTTAGTTGTCAGGCTGTGTCCAGGTGCTTTGAGGCTTCTCCCAGTCACTGGTGCTGTGGAATCCATAAGCTAAGACTTCTGCTATCTCCACGAGACTTTCTCTATATCCACAGTTTACTCTGGTCTGTGCTAAGTAGCTTTTGCTATCTTCTCCAAACTCCCTCAGTCTGGCCAGAGCCAAGGGGCTAAATTGGCAGAGCTACATGGTGGACTTTTTTGTGACTTTCCTCATCAAACTTTACTAACTCTCTCTGTCGCTACTCCTCCTAACTCACTTCCTGTGTCTAGCCTGTCCCTTCTTATAGGATATCCTAGCACCACCTAGTGGTTACTAGGGTGTACTGTTGTTTGCCAGCCTGTTATTAGGAATTTGCAGCTAACATACACATAAGACATTACATGACATGCTTAAAGATACAGGGCCCCACTACTGTCACTGAGTGAGACACTGCATTTCCCGTTCTCCGGTAGATGTTATCACCTCACTATTGGGGTTCCTATTCAGGGGTACATGTCTTTGGTAGAGCTAGGCATGAGTATTTTCTCAATAGTTCTGGAATTATTCCCTTGAATATGTCTTTGATTTTGTGTATTATAATCTTTAATCTCTTTTGTTTGTAGATATTTTTTTCCTTCTTTGTAATGACTGGTTGGGTCCCAGCTTATGGATCCCCACAAGTTACATTGTCTGACATGTCTCACTAACACAACAAATCTACGGTATAAAAATGAAACTTAGAACAGCTTCATATGCAAACCTTAGATAAAATAATCTGCTGAGAATGCTTTTACTAAATGAAATGACTGTTAGGAAGATCAGTGGCTGGAGATCTGCCATGCACATTCAAATTAATAGAGTGTAAAACATTTATCACAATTGAATTATGAGGATTTATTTTTATATACTAATAAAGGATTATTGGTAAAATTGTTGACTTCTGTGCTAGGCTTAATGTTACTTTTCTTTGACACTGAGCACTCCCTGTTTTATTATAGAAAGGAACCATTAGCCTTGCAAAACCTGAGGGCAAGGTTACTCTCAGTGTACCCTGTGATTAATAAGTACTAGAAATAAATTAGCCTAAAGGGATCATTACAATTATTTAAAAATAATAAATTAGAGCCAACACTATAATCAGAATGTTAATAATACCACACAGTAATGAAAAAACCCGCTGGCAGAACTTTACCTCTTTTGTAATGCAATATCTTGGTCAGCTAAGCAGATTTTGGCACTCTTGATTCACTGTGCCACAAATGCAGCTAGTTCTGTGAGGGTTAAAGCCAGCTTGTAATGTCCAAGGGAACATGGTCACCCACTTTGACATAGTTTAGCATGGCAATTACATTCTGTATTGAAGAAAATGCTCTGCTTAAAAGTACTTACAGTACTAAACTTTTCTCAAGTTTTCACTGGAAAAATGTAAATAAAATGTTAAGTTTATGTAGCCTGCAGCTGCAATTATGGCTTACATTAGCATGCGAATTTGTAGTATAGAAAATTAGTCGCACTTGTTCTCTTGAGCAGGTTGTTTAATTATGAATGTAATTTTCTGAACAGTTTATAAAACATGTCTTGCATATTTCTTTACAGGCATGAAAATCGGTAATTGTTAATTTAATTAAAAAATAAACCCGCAAGAAGCCAACTGATGAGTGTTCCAGGAATGGCGCTGTATCAATGTCTGTATCTTAATTTGTTATTTATCACTGCTTTAGCCACAAGGGGGTGCTGACGTCTCATGTTTCCTTCTTTATAAAGCAATATTTCAAGTAGAGCGTTCTATTTTGCTATAGAAAATTGTAAACAATTGAGAAAGAAAGACAATTTGTAGCTTACATTAATGCCTGATTATATTCTTCTCTCTTTCTCTCTTTTTATCTATAATCTGTTGCTCAAAATCTGTTACTCAAATTTTTTTTACAACTTCACATTAAAGCTAATATAATTATCTCTAATATCTTCTAAATTGGCATTCTTGTGGTATTTAAAGCTTTGCGTGCATTAAATATATATGTATGCAAATAATTTCAGTTGAAAATTTAGTTTACTAGTACTTTATAAGTACTAGTTTTAGTACCCTTAAAAGTCAGTTTGTAATTTAACAAAATAGTCACATTCTTTCCCACCACACAAGTCACCGCAAAAGCAGCTACTGTAGTGCTGCTAGTGCTGACTGCACTCACTGCTCTCTGGTCTACATAGAGAGCAGTGTCCTGATTACATATAACGTCAGGACGTACAGTACAGACCAAAAGTTTGGACACACCTTCTCATTCAAAGAGTTTTCTAAATTTTCATGACTATAAAAATTGTCGATTCACACTGAAGGCATCATAACTATGAATTAACACATGTGGAATTATATACATAACAAACAAGTGTGAAACAACTGAAAATATGTCATATTCTAGATTCTTCAAAGTAGCCACCTTTTGCTTTGATTACTGCTTTGCACACTCTTGGCATTCTCTTGATGAGCTTCAAGAGGTAGTCTCCTGAAATGGTTTTCACTTCACAGGTGTGCCCTACCAGGTTTAATAAGTGGGATTTCTTGCCTTATAAATGGGGTTGGGACCATCAGTTGCGTTGAGGAGAAGTCAGGTGGATACTGTCACGGATGGTGTACAGGAAACAAGACAATACAATATAAACAATGACTCACTGGATCCACGACTAAGGAACAAAAGGGAGACCCCTGCATGAGACCTGCCGCTCTCCCTTATTGCTCAGCCTATGCGACCACCCCAAAGGTGGATGGGCGCATATCCACGTACCTCGACTATCTTACACCTGAAGACCCTACAATAGTGAGGGGATACGACCACCGGCTCCCTACACAGACACGGAGGGAGTCAGGGTCACCTGGATCCAGAAAACAGAAAATCATAAATACATAAACAGCACTTATCTTGCAGACGACTGGGGACTGTGGACTGTGGACTGAGAACTAGGAACAGCATGCACACACACTCCAGGAAGTTGTATAAGCCGCACACTACTGCATTCTGGGGAGGAACTTAAAGGGCAGCAATCAGTCCTACTGCATGACAGCTGAGATAGACTAACGAGATGAGGAACTCAACCAAAACAAAGAAATTCAAGGAGGAGGATCTGAAAGGCTCCTGTCAGAGCTTCTCAACTGTCTGGTTGTGACAGTACCCCTCCCTCTACGAGTGGACTCCGGACACTCAGGGCCCACCTTCTCAGGATGGGACCTATGGAAAGCCCTGATGAGACGAGTGGCCTTAATGTCCGTCACTGGGACCCACATCCTCTCCTCAGGACCATAAGCCTCCCAATGAACGAGGTACTGGAGGGAACCGCGGACAAGACGAGAATCCACAATCCTAGAGACCTGAAATTCAAGATTTCCATCAACCATAGTCGGAGGAGGAGGCAAAGGCGAGGGTACAATAGGTTGAACATAAGGTTTCAATAAGGACTTATGAAAAACATTATGGATCTTCCAAGTCTGAGGAAGATCAAGACGGTAGGCAACAGGATTGATGACAGACAGGATCTTGTAAGGCCCAATAAACCTAGGACCCAACTTCCAGGAGGGAACCTTCAATTTGATATTCTTGGTAGACAACCACACCAGATCACCAACATTCAGGTCCGGACCAGGCACACGTCTCTTATCTGCCACACGCTTATATCTCTCACTCATGCTCTTTAGATTATCCTGAATCTTTTGCCAAATAGATGACAAAGACGAGGAGAATCTGTCCTCATCAGGTAAACCAGAAGACCCCTCTCCCGAGAAAGTCCCAAACTGCGGATGAAACCCATATGCACCAAAAAATGGTGACTTATCAGAGGACTCCTGACGACGGTTATTTAAAGCAAACTCAGCAAGGGACAAAAAAGAACACCAATCCTCCTGATTCTCCGCCACAAAACAGCGCAGATATGTCTCCAGATTCTGATTGACGCGCTCTGTCTGGCCATTCGACTGCGGGTGGAAAGCAGAAGAGAATGACAACCGAACCCCCAAGCGAGAACAGAAAGCCTTCCAGAATCTGGAAACAAACTGCGTGCCCCTATCAGAGACTATGTCTGAAGGAATACCATGCAATTTGACAATGTGGTCAATAAATGCCTGCGCCAGCGTCTTAGCATTGGGCAAACCAGGAAAAGGGATGAAATGCACCATTTTGCTAAAACGGTCCACCACCTCCAGAATCACAGTCTTCCCCGAGGAATGAGGCAAGTCCGTTATGAAGTCCATGGACAGATGTGTCCAAGGACGGGAAGGAATGGGTAAGGGAAGGAGAGGACCTGATGGCCGTGAATGAGGGACTTTGGCACGAGCGCAAGTCTCGCAAGCTGCCACAAAACCCTCAACCGACTTACGAAGCGCAGGCCACCAGAATCTCCGAGCGATGAGATCCAGTGTGGCTCTTGCCCCCGGGTGCCCAGCAAGGACCGTATCGTGGTGTTCCTTAAAAATCTTGTGTCTCAAAGCGAGAGGCACAACCAACCTCCCAGGAGGACAAAGATCAGGAGCCTCTGACTGGGCTGCCTGCACCTCTGCCTCCAATTCAGGAAAAACAGCAGAGACCACCACACCTTCAGCCAAAATGGGACCCGGGTCTTCAAAATTCCCACCTCCCGGAAAACAACGTGACAGGGCATCTGCCTTCACATTCTTAACCCCAGGGCGGAACGTGACAACAAAATTAAACCTTGAAAAGAACAAAGACCATCTGGCCTGTCTCGGGTTCAGACGCTTGGCTGACTCCAAGTAGGCCAGATTTTTATGGTCAGTAAACACGGTAATAGGGTGTCTGGCTCCCTCTAGCCAATGGCGCCATTCCTCAAAAGCCAACTTGATGGCCAACAATTCCCTATCTCCCACATCATAATTTCTCTCTGCGGAGGAGAGTTTCTTCGAGAAAAAGGCACATGGTTGCCATTTGGCAGGAGAGGAACCCTGAGACAAGACCGCACCCACCCCTACCTCAGAAGCATCAACCTCAACTATGAAGGGTAACGAAATATCAGGTTGTACCAGGATGGGAGCGGAAGCAAAACTCTCCTTGATATTAGAAAAGGCCTTACGCGCCTCTACCGACCAGGAAGAAAAATCTACCCCCTTTCTGGTCATATCAGTGAGTGGTTTAACAACAGAGGAATAATTCAAAATAAATTTCCTGTAATAATTGGCAAAGCCCAAAAAACGCATCAGCGCCTTCTGATTCTCAGGAAGCTCCCACTCAAGCACAGCGCGGACCTTCTCGGGGTCCATGCGAAAACCAGAAGCGGAGAGAAGAAACCCCAGAAATTGAATTTCTGGAACCGCAAACACACATTTTTCCAGTTTCGCGTATAATTTATTCTCCCGCAGTATGAGCAAGACCTGACGTAAGTGTTCCTTATGAGTCTTGAAATCAGGAGAAAAAATCAAAATGTCATCCAAATACACTAATACAAATTTTCCCATTAAATGATAAAAAATGCTGTTCACGAAATGCTGAAAAACGACTGGGGCATTCATCAAACCAAAAGACATAACCAAATTCTCAAAATGGCCCTCAGGGGTATTGAAAGCCGTCTTCCATTCGTCTCCTTCTCTGACCCTGACCAGGTTGTATGCCCCTCTTAGGTCTAATTTGGAAAAGATTTTAGCCCCAACAACCTGGTTAAACAGGTCTGGGATCAGAGGGAGCGGATAAGGGTCACGAATAGTGATACTGTTCAGCTCCCTGAAATCCAGACAAGGTCTTAAAGAACCATCTTTTTTCTTAACAAAGAAAAAACCAGCGGCAACAGGTGACTTCGAGGGTCGTATGTGTCCTTTTCTCAGACTCTCAGAGATATAAGCACGCATAGCGACCCTTTCAGGTTGGTAAAGATTGTATAAACGAGATTTAGGCAGTTTGGCACCTGGGATGAGATTAATAGGGCAATCGTACTCCCTGTGGGGGGGCAAATCCTGAACTCCACTCTCAGAGAAGACATCCGAAAATTCAGAGAGGAAAGGTGGTACAGTCTTAGTAGAAACCTCAGAAACAGATGTCATGAGGCAATTCTCTCTGCAAAAGTCACTCCAACCATTTATTTGCCTCGCTTGCCAATCAATGGTGGGGTTATGTTTAGTGAGCCAGGGTAGCCCCAACACTAGAGGAGTAGGCAAACTGCTAAGGACGAAACATGACACATCCTCAACATGAGCATCACTCACAATTAAACGAATATTGTGAACTATGCCCTTTAATGATTTCTGAGAAAGTGGAGCGGAATCAATAGCAAAAACAGGAATATCCTTTCCCAAAGTGCATACCTGGAAACCATGAGTTATTGCAAATTGATTATCAATGAGATTGACAGCTGCTCCACTATCCACAAAAAACTCACAAAAAATGCTCTTGCTCTCTAGCGCCACCCTAGCAGGCAGGACAAAACGGGAACTACAAGCAAACGGAAAACCTTCAATTTCCGCCTCAACCCTGCCAATAGTAACAGACGGAACATTTTTAAAAGATTTTTTCCTTTTTGTTTCTTTATTACTCCCAGAAGACTGCCTGAATCTCCTAGAGGGACAAACATTTGCCAAATGATTTATACCTGCACAACAAAAACAAACCCTCCCATGCGGGCTGAATCTTCTATTGTCAGAGGCAATCAACCCCAGCTGCATGGGCTCCTGCTCAGAAGGGGCTGACAGCGACTGAGACCCCTGCGCACAGAAAGAGACCGCTGCACTGTCCCGGGACTGAGTATGACAGGAAGGAGAGATTTCTCCTCTCTCTCTAAGACGCCTGTCAATACGAACAGCCTGAGACATAGCAGAATCCAAGGAGGTAGGTCTCTCATGAAAGGCAAATGCATCTTTCAATCCCTCTGAAAGACCATGGCAAAATTGACTTCGGAGTGCAGCATCATTCCAACCAGTATCAGCTGCCCATCTCCGAAATTCTGAGCAGTATATCTCTGCGGATTGTTTACCCTGGCATAACAGACGTAGTCTAGACTCAGCCAGAGCAATACGATCCGGATCATAATATATCTGACCCAGGGCTAAAAAGAATTCATCCACTGAACGGAGGGGCCGTGCCGAAAAGGCCCAGGATTGAGCGTTACCCCTGAGCAGCGATATAATGATCCCCACCCTCCGTTCTTCATCACCAGAGGAATGGGGAAGAAGGCGAAAATGGAGTTTGCAAGCCTCTCTAAAACGCACAAAATACTCACTACCCCCGGAGAACGTATCCGGGAGCGAAATCTTAGGCTCAGAACAAACTCCATGAATGCAAGCTGAACCGGTCACTGGAAACTGAGAAAAAGTCTTACGGAGATCAGCTACCTCCAATGAAAGACCCTGGAAGCGCTCAGCCAAAAGTGAAACCGGATCCATGCTTGAGACGGTTTTGGCGGCTTATAATGTCACGGATGGTGTACAGGAAACAAGACAATACAATATAAACAATGACTCACTGGATCCACAACTAAGGAACAAAAGGGAGACCCCTGCATGAGACCTGCCGCTCTCCCTTATTGCTCAGCCTATGCGACCACCCCAAAGGTGGATGGGCGCATATCCACGTACCTCGACTATCTTACACCTGAAGACCCTACAATAGTGAGGGGATACGACCACCGGCTCCCTACACAGACACGGAGGGAGTCAGGGTCACCTGGATCCAGAAAACAGAAAATCATAAATACATAAACAGCACTTATCTTGCAGACGACTGGGGACTGTGGACTGTGGACTGAGAACTAGGAACAGCATGCACACACTCCAGGAAGTTGTATAAGCCGCACACTACTGCATTCTGGGGAGGAACTTAAAGGGCAGCAATCAGTCCTACTGCATGACAGCTGAGATAGACTAACGAGATGAGGAACTCAACCAAAACAAAGAAATTCAAGGAGGAGGATCTGAAAGGCTCCTGTCAGAGCTTCTCAACTGTCTGGTTGTGACAGATACACAGCTGATAGTCCTACTGAATAGACTGTTAGAATTTGTATTATGGCAAGAAAAAAGGCAGCTAAGTAAAGAAAAACGAGTGGCCATCATTACTTTAAGAAATGAAGGTCAGTCAGTCAGCCGAAAAATTGGGAAAACTTTGAAAGTAAGGGCTATTTGACCATGAAGGAGAGTGATGGGGTGCTGCGCCAGATGACCTGGCCTCCACAGTCACCGGACCTGAACCCAATCGAGATGGTTTGGGGTGAGCTGGACCGCAGAGTGAAGGCAAAAGGGCCAACAAGTGATAAGCATCTTTGGGAACTCCTTCAAGACTGTTGGAAGACCATTTCAGGGGACTACCTCTTAAAGCTCATCAAGAGAATGCCAAGAGTATGCAAAGCAGTAATCAAAGCAAAAGGTGGCTACTTTGAAAAACCTAGAATATGACATATTTTCAGTTGTTTCACACTTGTTTGTTATGTATATAATTCCACATGTGTTAATTTATAGTTTTGATGCCTTCATAGTCATGAAAATAAAGAAAACTCTTTGAATGAGAAGGTGTGTCCAAACTTTTGGTCTGTACTGTAGTTCTTGTAGATGTCGTCAGAACGTAGTGCACGTAGACGTCATCAGGTCACAGTGGAGCGGTGGCACTGGAATAAGACCAGGGAGCAGTGAGCGCAGGAAGAGCATGCAGTCCAGAGCAGGAGAGGTAAGTCCATCTATTTATTTTATTTGGGTTTTGAGGTCCGATGAACCTTCAGAGTCTGATCTGATGTCTGATACGGGTTGGGGGGGTCTTATATGAGGTCCAATAAAGATTGGGGATCTGATTGGGAGGGCTGACAAAGTTTGTGGGTCTGATACAAATTAGGGGTCTGATTGGGGGGTCTGATCTGAGATCTAAATTTGGAGGACTGATTGGGGGGTCTGATCTGAGGTCTGAGGAAGACTAGGGGTCTGATTTGGGCTTACTATTAAAATATAAAAATATTTTTGCAATACGGCGAATGGCGTAATGGAAAAACGAGTCAAAATGGCCAATTTGGCATTTTTTCATTGCTTTTCTTACCCCCAAAAACTGTAATAAAGTGTGATCAAAAAGTCACACACACTCCAAAGTGGTATCAATAAAAACTGCAGATTGTCCCACAAAAAATTAGCCCCCACACAGCTCAGTAGATATATTTATAAAAAAAAGTTATGTGGGTCAGAATATGGTGATGTAAAAATGTTAATTTTTTTTTCAAAGTTTGCACTTATTTTTACACTATTTAGACATAAAAATCTATAAATATGTGGTATTGTTGTAATCTACAGACCCAGAGAATGAAGGGCACAGTTCTTTTTTTCCGCAAAGGGAATGCTGTGGAAACAAAACTTAAAATGGTGTAGAACTTGTGTTTTTTCAAATTCCACCCCATTTGGATTTTTTTTACCGCCTCCCGGTACATTGTATGCCATATTAAAGTATATAGCCATATAGAAAGTACAACTTGTCCTGCAAAAAATAAGCCCTCATACAGCTTTGTGAATGGAAAAATAAAAAAGTTATGGCTCAAGGAAGATAGGGAAGAAAAATGAAAACGCAAAAACGAAAAAATCTCCAGTATCTTAAAAACACACCGCGCTGGAATATGCGTTTTGCTTTTTCATTTTCCAAAGATTCTGGAAAAATTGTCCCTTATCAGGGGCAGATAATGTTTAAACAAACGGTGTTACGGGATAAAAAAAAAAATAAAGATAAAAAGTGGTTTGGGGGACAAAGTGCCCAAAAATTATGCATTGACAGGTTTGGAATGCCTTCTGACGTGACACACACAAGTGTTGATTGTCAGAAGAAAAAGTGGTTAGTTGTGAACGAGCCTAAAAAAATTCTTACTTTCAAGGGAGCAGCAGTGCAGTGTGGATGTGCAAAGGGTATAATATGGATGTAGAGGCATGTGGCTGCAATAATGGCAGCAGCAGGAGCAGTATAGCATGGAGCATACAAGGCTGTCTATGGTTGTAGTAGCAATAATAGTAGTAGAGATAGTGGTGGCAGATGCTTTGCATTCATGGTGGTGGCAGTAGGGGATTAACAGCAAGGAGCAGCAGCAGCCTTATGGATGATGGCTGACAGGTTGCATTAGGGGCATAAAGCAGGTGGCAGCAGCAGCCTGACAGAACATGATGGTAGGCAGACAGACAGTAACATTGTTAAGATGGGGCACCGCCAGCAAGGCTACATCTATTCATCAAAGACAGCCGGAGGAGCGTGAAAATACTCCTGAATCCAGGCTTGGTTTATTGTCACAAAAGTGAAGTTTTGGACACTGGCAGAGGATGTCACCACGCCTCCTGTGGTGCTGAAAACCCTATCCAAGATGACACTGGAGGCTGGAGGGGAGGTAGAGGGGGGCCTTCCTTTCAGAAACACTGGCCATAAGCTGTGGCAAGCTGTGTACACAGTGTTTCCTGGTATTAACGTAATTTGGCCTCCATTATTGCAAGAGGAAAAAATACACAACCAAGTGAGTCTACAGGTCGCCATTCTGGCCAGTGTGCCGGAGGAGTCAGTTCTTTCCACCTCCATCCCCCACTGAGATGATTGGGTGTCGTGGCCAGTGTCACTGTCATCATCATCCTCCTTTTTCACCTCCAACTCCTCCTCCTCTTCCTCCTCCTCTCCCATGGGAGTTTCTCATTATGATACATATGAGGGACAACTGCAGCATGAGCGGCATGAGTTGACAGTGCCTAACCTGGAAACAACACATGCTCTCAGCTGAGGTGGTCGGCTGCATGAGCAGCACCTTGCACAAGCCAGTGCATTTTTTTAAGGCCATGCAGGATGCATGTGTTATTTTCCCCAGGTTCAGGGCAGCCAGGATGTTCCGCCCATTGACTCTTAGCACCTTGACCAGTTGGAGTCAGTGGCAACCAGTGGGATGATTGCTGCTTGTTGTACTTGAGCAACTGCTCACCGGCGTGGCTACTCTCTCTCAACAGATCAGCTCCAACATGGCGTGGCAACGCTTGACTTGACACATGTGATAGGAAGAAGGGGTAGTGTGAGCAACGCTGTGCCCTGCTGCTATTGGGGATGGGACTGTGTCCATGGAGGAGGACGTGAAAGAGGCAGATAAGTGCCTGCAGTGTGAGACAGCCTCATGATATGGTGGTAGGGGATCAGAAGGACCTGGCCATGTTGCTGGGGTTCTACATCTCCACTGTCACAAAAACATTGACATAGTGGGCCATAAAAGAAATGTACTGTTCATACCCATAACAGCTGCTCCAGGTGTCCACCGCGGAGTGCAGCTTGCAAAACAGCGAGAATCACAAGGAGTGGCCCGCATTCTCTGCCACATGAGGTACAAGGCGCTACTACAATAGTGCTACAGCGACTGCACCACCAGCAACTTGGCCAGGTGGGAGTTCAACTTGTAGTCAAGCTAATTTCTAGTGGAGAAAAGTTTTTTCATTGCCATTCTGTTGTAGATGTCTCACTATGGAGCTGAGGACAAGGAGGACTCTTAACAGGAGAAGAAGAAGTTGATGATGATACCATATTGCTTACTTATGCGTGTTGGCTGCCACAAAAAGGACCAGGAGTTTAAGGAAAGACTTGTTCTAATGCTGGCTATTTGTATTTTCCTAAAGGATCCGATGTTGCCTCATGTGCTGTAATAGACCTCTGGTACCTATAATTATGTTTGAATGGCCATGGTTTATTTTAATCTTGCTGACAGGGCCGGCGTCAGAACCCGGCATACCCGGGCAAGTGTCGGGGCCCACTGTAAGTTAGGGGGCCCACTCGATTCCACGGCGTGGCCCCTTTTACATTTTTACATACTTCAGTTCATGCTGCGCAGAGCCCGGCCCCTCTCTTACATGATCTCCGACTCCAGGCAGAGCGTCTGTGCGCAGTGCGCGTATGCGCCGTGTGGCGCGACTCAAGTACAGTTTCCACAGACTGTCTGTAAGCCTCAGCAGCAGGACTCGTCTCGGAGGACACAGGGGAGGAGGCGGAGCCATGGAGCTGCTGCAGAAGATTCAGGACGCATAGCCGAGCCCAGAGGAAACCTGGCTGAAGCTGCTGCTGGAGTTTTAAATTTAGAATTCAGGTGAACTACAGATAACAGACCAAGACCAGTTATATGTAGTATTTTACATGGGGGCCTGCCGCCTGGGGCTATCTACAGTACACCAAAACACCAAAATAAAGGCTCACAGGAGCCAATAATTGAATAGAGGACAATTACCATGTGTTGCTCTTGCTCAGCAGCACACATGCCTGTAAAACACAATATAAACTCCTATAAGAAAATACCAAAACGCATAAAATCAATTATACAGTTTATTGGCAAAAATTCATAAGAGGAAGTTTTCCTCTTATTAATTTTTGCCAATAAAGTGTATTATTGATTATTATTTTCTTATAGGAGTTTATGTTTTAGGCCTCATACAGACGGCCGTTGTGTGCCCATGGTTGTATTGCGGCCCGCATACGGCAGGTCTGGGCACCGGCCCATGTGCACTCCGCATCACAGATGCGGACCCATTCACTTGAATGGGTCCGCAATCACAGAGATGCAGAACAACACGCATGGATCGGAACCCCATGGAAGCACTATGGAGTGTTTCCGGGGTGTTTCTGGCCGTGCCTCCGCACCCCAATAAAATAGAACTTATTAAATTTTTTTGACGGGGGCGGATGGGTAACGGACCCATTTAAGTTAAATGGGTCCGGATCCATCCCGGCCGCTGCATGGATATTGCCTGTGCATTGGGGACCGCAACGGATGCACAACGGGCGTGTGCATGAGGCCTAAGGGCTCTTTCATAGCGGATGCCATGCGGGTAATCCACTGTGTGAAAGACAGCCAAGCCCCGCTCCAGACAGCAGAGACACAGAGCAGTAACATGACTGATAAGGCTCCGTGCCTCTCTGTGATATTTTACTACAAAATCACAGTGAGATACAGTTGTCACCATGATTTTGTAGTAAAAAGATCACAGAGAGGCAAAGAGCATTATCAATCATGTTAATGTTCTGTGTCTCTGCTGTCCGGGACGGGGCTTGGCACTCTTTTACACAGGGGATTACCCGCACGGCATCTGCTCTTATGAAAGAGCCCTTAGGCCCCTTGCAGACTAGCGTTCCTCCCGCAGCGAGTCCACATTGCAGCACCCGGCCTGACATTCAAAGCACTGACGGAGATCACCTAGCATTATATTGATTTATGATCTAACCCTTAATGTTCTGTAATGTATTGGATAACACTGGCATAATGCTGTTAGTGTTAGTGTAATCTAATACATTCCAGGACTGTAAGGGTTACATAGCATCATAAATCAATATAATGCTATGTGAATCCCTCAGTGCTGGGAGGTCAGGCCGGGTGCTGCGATGCGGACTAGCTGCGGCAGGAACTCTCGTCTGCAAGGGGCCTTAGCACAGGGGGTTTCCACTGAGGCTTTATCGCCCAAGGGCCCACATGAACCTGGAGCCGGCCCTGCTTGCTGATCTGTGGTTTTGTGTGCCAGCCTTGTGGAGAAAAAGCACCATACAGGAGTTGCTTGCACTGAGCTACAGGCAGCCAAGCTGAGATTTGCTCTGGCACGTTTTGGACCTAACCCACCCACAGTATCAGCGGCATCACCAGATTCTGAAGCAGACTTGGCCCTGGCTGTTCTTTGGGAGGTTCGTGGCCTGTGTTCTTTATTGCTGCCGCCACCGCCCTTTCCACTGATGTTCCCTCAGCACCCCGATCTGGCTTCCAGGTGGTGTCCAGCACACAATAGTCATCGGAGTATTCACCCTCCCTGCCGCTTTTATCAGACTGTGAGATATCAGGATTGGCTCCTGCGCCCCCCTCCCCTGCTCTTTTTTTCCCCCGACTGCGACTGTCTCTGCCCCCAATGTCGTGGATACGGGTGTCTTCTTATGCAGCACAAGGGTCTTTGAGCCCCATTCAGGCTCCTGGTCTCAGTAGCGGCTGCTACCTCTGCACCACCTTTAGCTATGTCCCTGTATTACCACCATCATCAACACAGATATGCATTGGGTCACCAGCCTTCTCCCCAACTTCCTCCTTAGGGCTCTCACACAAGTCGTCAACAGGGAGACTCTCTTGACTATCTGCTGTAGGGCGTAGTGGGGTTTTCTTGACACTACTTATTAAAAAGGAAGTTGCCCCCCAAGGAAGGGGCAGTTAAGACAGAGGACACTATTAAAAGCCTTCTTTGGGGCTGCAAGGAGGAGCTGCTATTTCCTACATCCTGGCTCCAGATCTTTCGTTTGGAACCCAATATATATGCTGGTTAACTAAATTGAACCCCCCAAAAAAAGTCCAACCGTGTGGGAATGGAATTCATGGAAACGAAAGATTGAGGCCTGAAAATCAATTTCCATGGTCACTCACAGGTAGATTGTTGCCCTACCCTGTGTCTTCTAGTAATCACATATATATATATATATATATATATATATATATATATATATATATATATATATATATATATATATATATATGGGGACAGAGTTAGAGGGTGTCAGCAGTAAGTTTGTCTTGACATCACTGTTTATTTTTCCCTTCTTCTGATCTGCCACAAAAAAAAAACCCAAAAAGGATCCTGTCTTTTGAGCATCTGCCTTTACACGGTCAGCATTTGGTCAATAATCCATCAGTATTGCTAAGGCTAAAGAAAAACAGGAGTGGATCTATAACAGAGATGACACTTTATTGGAATATTTGCATGTTTTGTACCCACTCCTGCTTTTGACTTCCAAATCATGAGCATATCCTGATGCAAAATAGGATCCGTTATGTTTTTCATTTTTCTGTCCTTCTGACAGATCAGAAGAAGGGTAAAATAAATGGTGATGTCAACAAGGACAAACAGGGACACTAGTGGTCCGTCACAGAGTGGGGAAGGTAGCCAACAGTGACAGAGTGGTGAGGGTGGCAACCGCATGAGGAGTCAACATAGTGGCCCAGTCAAAGAGTGGTGAGGGTGGCAACCACATGAGGAGTGAACATATTGGCCCAGTCACAGAGTGGGGAGGTAAGGGGCAACAGTAGTGGCATTAACAGCACAAGATGGTGGGTGGCAGTAGGAGAACATGGCAGCAGAGGCAGCAGATGTGTGGCATTAGGCGGGTGGCAGCATCAGAATAGTGGCTGAAGTAGGTGGCCAGAAGAAACTGATCTTTTTTCACAAAGTTTTGGTGTGGCACCCAGAATGATCTAGTCTGATGCATCAGACACTGACGTGTGGAAATCCTGGGTGATCCCCACATGATTCATCTTTACAAAGGTTAGTCTCTCAATATTTTGTGTGGAAAGACAAGTTTTCTTTGGGGTAATTGTGCCCACTAAACACCCGCTCCCACTACTGGTCAGGCAGGAAAGCTTGTATATGAGTGGAGTGCAGAAGGCCCCTCCGGTCAGACCTTTGTGAGGATGGGCAATAGCGCACATAGGCAGCGGCCAACTGACTAGATAGGATGTTTCGATAGTAGTTGAGTTTATCCTCCCTTTTCAGCAAGTGGAAAAAAGGGCCCCATTTTGGACCGGTAGCGAGGGTCTAACATGATGGAGAGCCAGTAGTCATCCCTCTGCCGAATGGTGATAATACAGCTGTCACTACGCATGCAACTCAGCATGCATCTGCAACTCAGCATGCATCAACTCAGCATGCATCTGGACTCCCTGCCTCCATCTCCACTGCATACTTATATGGTGTGCCGAGGTCATCTGCCTGGCCTTCCTCATTGCCCTCCAGCTCCTCCTGCTCCTCCTGCTATACACATTGCTTGTAGTTGAATGTCCTCCGCCTCCGCCAGTTCAGCCCCCACAAGGCTCAGGTGGCTGTGAGATGTAGGCGCCACATCTCCTGTCCCCTGGTCAGACAGATTTATCAGAATCTGCTCCAGGATGTAAAGGAATGGATGACCCTGTAGATCTGACAAATGACAAATAAAGTGGCCTCCTCAAAGGGCCTGAGAAAACAGCAGGTGTCACGCATGAGCTGCCACCGGCTATCGTCGAAGTTGCATAGGGGAGTGCTCCTGTTTGCTTGCATAATCAAGAAACCGTTCACGGCCTTTCTCTGCTCATATAGTCGATCCAAGTGGAGTTCCAATGGTTGGACACGTTGCTGGGGAATGCTATTCTGCCTTTGTACCTCAAGGAGGGTGTGTTTTGCAGTGTAAGCGTGTCTGAAGTGCATGTACAGCTTCCTGACCATTTTTTGAGAGATTGTTGGAGAAATTAGTAACTAGGAGGAGGAGCATCAAGACTAGTAGATTAGGGGAAGGAAGCACAGGTCCTTTATGCTGAGGTGGTGGAGCCTTGACTGGAGAAGGGGTGTAGGCCACTGGGAAATGCAGTGATTACTGTGTCAGGCTGTACCACTACATTAGCGCCACAGTTTTGCCAGGCCACTTCATGGTGATGCTGCATGTGTGTCACGGATGGTGTTGCAGAAAGCTGGAACATATAAATAAACATCCGACTGGCTTGATCCCAAACTAAGGAGCATATGGGTGAGCCCTATAAAACTCCTAGAGCTCTCCCTGACTGCTATGCCCATGCAAAGATCTTTATGGTAGATGAATGCATATCCTCATACCTTATACTATGTGACTCCTGAAAACCATACAATAGTGAGGGGACACAACCACTGGCTCCCTGCACTTAATACGGACGGAGTCAGGGTCACCTACAATCAAGCCAGCAAGAAAACACAAATAAAGGAAACAGACTTATCTGAGGAATCAGGAGAAGCAGGCTCCAGCAGTGAACACAATCCAGGAAGAAGTATAAACCGCAAAGTGAGGCAGTATGGGAGGGAAATATAAAGGGAGACAATCAGTGCTAATAGGTGACAGCTGAGAGAAGGAAAGGAGATAGAAAGTGAAACCAAAACAAAGAACATCATACAACAGGTAGAGAAGAACCTCTGCCAGATCTTCTCACAGAGCTGGCGGTGACAGTACCCCTCCCTCTACGGGTGGACTCCGGACAGAGCCCACCTTCTCAGGATGAGACCTATGGAAAGCCCTGATGAGACGAGTGGCCTTAATGTCCGTCACTGGGACCCACATCCTCTCCTCAGGACCATAACCCTCCCAATGAACGAGGTACTGGAGAGAACCATGGATAATGCGAGAATCCACAATCCTAGAGACCTGAAATTCAACATTACCATCAACAACAATCAGGGGAGGAGGCAAAGAGGAGGGTAGAGTGGGTTGGACATAAGGTTTTAATAGGGACCTGTGAAAAACATTATGGATCTTCCAAGTCTGAGGAAGATCAAGACGGAAGGCAACGGGATTGATGACGGACAAGATCTTGTAAGGCCCAATAAACCTAGGACCCAACTTCCAGGAGGGAACCTTCAGTTTGATATTCTTTGTAGACAACCACACCAGATCCCCCACATTCAGGTCCGGACCAGGCACACGTCTCTTATCCGTCACACGCTTATATCTCTCACTCATCCTCTTCAGATTACCCTGAATCTTTTGCCAAATAAATGACAAAGACGAGGAAAATCTCTCCTCATCAGGTAAACCAGAAGACCCCTCTCCAGAGAATGTCCCAAACTGCGGATCAAACCCATATGCACCAAAAAATGGTGACTTATCAGAGGACTCCTGGCGACGGTTATTTAAAGCAAACTCAGCAAGGGACAAAAAAGAACACCAATCCTCCTGATTCTCTGCCACAAAACAGCGCAGATATGTCTCCAGATTCTGATTGACGCGTTCGGTCTGACCATTCGACTGCGGGTGAAAAGCAGAAGAGAACAACAACCGAACCCCCAAGCGAGAACAGAAGGCCTTCCAGAATCTGGAAACAAATTGCGTGCCCCTATCAGAAACGATGTCTGAAGGAATGCCACGCAATTTAACAATGTGATCCACAAATGCTTGCGCCAGCGTCTTAGCATTGGGTAACCCAGGAAAGGGAATGAAATGCGCCATTTTGCTAAAACGGTCCACTACTACCAGAATCACAGTCTTCCCCGAGGAACGAGGCAGGTCCATAATGAAGTCCATGGACAGATGCGTCCAAGGACGGGAAGGAATGGGTAATGGGAGGAGAGAACCCGATGGCCGTGAATGAGGGACCTTGGCACGGGCACAGGTCTCGCAGGCTGCCACAAAACCCTCAACCGTCTTACGAAGAGCCGGCCACCAGAATCTCTGAGCAATGAGATCTACTGTGGCTCTGCTCCCCGGGTTCCCAGCAAGGACAGTATCGTGGTGCTCCTTAAAAACCTTGTTTCGTAAAGCGAGAGGTACAAACAACCTCCCAGTGGGACAAAGATCAGGAGCCTCTGCCTGGGCTGCCTGAACCTCTGCCTCCAAATCAGGATAAAGAGCAGAGACGACCACCCCTTCAGCCAAAATGCGACCCGGGTCTTCAAAGTTCCCCCCTCCCGGAAAACAACGTGACTGCCTCTGCCTTCACATATTTAACCCCAGGGCGGAACGTAACATCAAAATTAAACCAAGAAAAGAACAAAGACCATCTGGCCTGTCTCGGGTTCAGACGCCTGACCGATTCCAAGTAGGCCAGATTCTTATGGTCTGTAAACACGGTAATAGGGTGTCTGGCTTCCTCTAACCAATGGCGCCATTCCTCAAAAGCTAATTTGATGGCCAACAACAACCTATCTCCCACATCGTAATTTCGCTCTGCAGGGGAGAGTTTTCTTGAGAAAAAGGCACACGGTCGCCATTTGGCAGGAGAGGGACCCTGAGATAAGACCGCACCCACACCCACCTCAGAAGCGTCCACCTCAACAATAAAAGGTAGAGAGACATCAGGTTGTACCAAAATGGGAGCGGATGCAAAACTCTCTTTGATAGTAGAAAAGGCTTTAAGCGAATCTACCGACCACAAAGAAAAATCTACCCCCTTTTTTAGTCATATCAGTGAGTGGCTTAACAACAGAGGAATAATTCAAAATGAACTTTCTGTAATAATTGGCAAAACCCAAAAACCGCATCAGCGCCTTCTGATTCTCAGGAAGCTCCCAATCAAGCACAGCGCGGACCTTCTAAGGGTCCATGCGAAAACCAGAAGCGGAGAGAAGAAAACCAAGAAATTTAAACACACATTTTTCCAGTTTAACGTACAATTTATTGTCCCGCAGAATCAGCAAGACCTGACGTAGGTGGCCCAATGAGTTTTGAAATCAGGAGAAAAAAATCTAAATGTCACCCAGATACACCAGTACAAATTTCCCCATTAAATGATGAAAAATGCTGTTCAGAAAATGTTGGAAGACGGCCGGAGCATTTATCAAACCAAAGGGCATACCAAATTCTCGAAATGACCCTCAGGGGTATTGAAGGCCGTCTTCCATTCGTCCCCTTCCCTGACTAGGTTGTATGCCCCTCTTAAATCCAACTTAGAAAAAACCTTAGCCCCAACAATCTGGTTAAACAGGTCCGGTATCAGAGGAAGCGGATATGGGTCACGAACCGTGATACGGTTCGGCTCCCTGAAATCCAGACAAGGTCCTAAAGAACCATCTTTTTTCTTAACAAAAAAAAAAACAGCGGCAACAGGTGACTTCGAGGGTCGGATGTGTCCCTTTCTCAGGCTCTCAGAGATATAAGTACGCATAGCGACTCTTTCAGGTTGGGAGAGATTGTATAAACGTGATTTTGGCAGTTTGGCGCCTGGGATGAGATTAATAGGGCAGTCGTACTCCCGATGCAAGGGCAACTCCTGGACACCACTCTCGGAAAACACATCCGAAAATTCAGAGAGAAAAGATGGCACAGTCTTGGTAGAAATCTCTGAAAGAGACGCCGTGAGGCAATTCTCTCTGCAAAACTCACTCCAACCATTTATTTGCCTTGCTTGCCAATCAATGGTGGGGTTATGTTTAGTGAGCCAGGGTAGCCCCAACACTAGAGGAGTTGGTAATCCGCTTAAGACGAAACATGACATATCCTCAACATGAGCATCCTCGACAGTCAAACGGATATTGTGAACTATGCCCTTTAACGATCTTTGAGAAAGTGGAGCGGAATCGATAGCGAAAACAGGTATATCCTTTTCCAAAGTGCATACCTGGAAACCATGCGTTATTGCAAATTGATTATCAATGAGATTGACGGGGGCATGGCCTGCACGCTGATGGCACCGGTCGCATAGCGCTTCTGCTCCGGGCTTAATCACTAACAATCGGCTCACAGCTACTACTCCTGCACCCTACCACAGCAAATTGAAGCCCTACACGGTGCTCCAGACATGGGGAAGGTCAGAAGGCGCCCTGCTCCAGCAAAATTTACCGAATTCTTCTGTAAAACTACGCCAGCAGAGTCTGACCAGAGAGGGACTCCACCACCAGCTTGCACGTCGGCCTCTCCGGCGGGAACGCCATTACCACCTACGCATAGCTCTGCTGACAGACGCGGGACTGAGCGGGAAACCCTCGAACCTACTCAGCTTACAGCGGACATTATGCACTCCATGCTGGACAATCTACGTACCTCTATGAAAGAGGACATGCTGGGGCTTCTGAAAGACCTCCGAAAAGATATTCATAGCATAGGTGAACGCACGTCTCACTTGGAGGTCAAAATGACCGAGTTCGCCACCTCCCACAATAACCTTATTGATGCCCATGAGGCTATGGAGGACGATATTGCTAAAATAACAGCCAAGCTGCAGGACCTGGAGGATAGACATAGATGGAACAACGTCAGAATCCGTGGGATCCCAGAGTCTGTAGAAGCAAGTGAGCTGGAACCCCTCCTGCAACAGCTTATTAAAGCAGCGCTGCCTGAGTCCACAGAAAGGGACTTGATAATAGATCGCATCCACAGAGTGCCTAAACCTAAGGGGCTTGATTCATCTCTCCCACGCAATGTTATTGCCCGGATTCACTTCTATACCATCAAAGAAGCGTTCCTGAGGGTCCTAAGGCAAAATCCGATCCCAACGGAGGAATTTACAGGCATAGCGGTCTACACAGATCTTTCCGCAGCTACCCTTGCGAAAAGAAAAGAATTCGCTCCGATCACCGCTGTGTTAAGGCAGCAACAAATAAAGTACCGCTGGGGGTTCCCAGTGAAGCTTCTGGTCACCTACAATGGAGGCCTGCAGATCTTCAACTCACCTCAAGTGGCGACTCGACGTCTGATCGAATGGGGCCTCATCAACGGAGATTCTCATCGGGCAAAGGAAACCGCCCCGCGCCCAGACAAGATCCCTTCACAATGGGACGTTGCCTGATACGTGAGTTTACTCCAGTCGGGAGTAGTCGATTGATAAACTGCAATCATTAGTGTTACAAGACAAAAACACAGAAATGAAGTGGCAATTCTGGAGGAGCTGCTCAGCCCCTGACACTGTGGCGTGTCTTTTATTGGGGGAGCAGCCCCACCGCATGCGGACCGCAATAATCGACTAACCCCAGCAAAATATGCATACAATGGAGGACGTCGACGCGGTCCACATGCACCACAAGAGCAAACTACACAGAATGTAGCAAATAAACATATGAAACACAGAGAGGAAATGCACCAAACAGAAATGCTACTGACTA